>NC_143550.1:80529583-80835000 GCF_054136105.1 Typopeltis vanoorti
ATAAATATGATGCAAATACTATTATAGCCACAGAGTTTATGACATGTTCTGCTCCATTTGTCATTTTCCCTACCATTAATTTTCATTACTTTCCAAACTACATCATGGAATATTTATGCCAAGAAACCATGGTGGGAAGGAATCGAGGTTATAGATAAGTGATACTAACACTCTATTGCATCTTCATTATTTGCATATATCCACTGTACATGAAATTGTCCTCATCAAATAATCATTTACCTTTACTCTAAATATAAGACACTTTGTTTTCTTCATGTTTTTTATGCCTTTATAGTAATGGAATGTTGATGACTATCAACCTTACTGTGGATTCTAATTTTATAACATTCTTTGCAACATCAAGTTGGGTGAAAATACCACACTTATCATTATACTTTGTATCATATTTATTTCTGTATTTTAATTCTTCCATCAGTTTGAGCTGAAGTGGAGTTTTTAAAACAAATAAAAGGCCTAAATACTTATATCATGTTTAATAGCCTTTCAGACATGACCCGTGCCAATTTTGTGTGTCTTTTACTTATATGTGCAATTTATTGCTAATAACTTAACAATTTTGGAATAGCATAAATTATCAAATGAAATGTATTATACTATAAAAAATTTATTATAAAAATAAGTTCATAAGCTTTATCAAATTCTTGTGTGCAGATCAGGATATCTTTATCTACTAGGATTAAGAAGGATCTCAAACCTTTACAAATATATCAGTATAAAAGTATTTAAAGTTAGAAATACGTGGCAGCTATGTATATACTGTGTATATGTATGTATGTATGTGTATATGTGTATATATATATATATATATATATATATATATATATATATATATATATATATATATATATATATAAAGCATAAATACACACACAGACACACACGCATACATGCAGTTTGATGATTTATGAAACTCCAGTTTCCTCCACATTTCTAGACCTTGTCTCATTGGTTTCAAAACCATCACGTGATGTTTGTATGTTGTTAACAGTCATATACCATCTTATGTTATTAATTTTTGAGTTTTTAGGTGATGTTCTTTTATACATATTGACTTGTTATGTGTGTTTGATTTTGACTATACTGTGTTTGTTTTTGGATGTTGTTTAATTTTTCAGGGATTATTAAGAAGCTGTCACGATTTTCTCAAAGTAGCCTGAGAAGTGTAATTACAAAAATTGAATTAGTGAATTTATGGCGACTGTATCTAGGAAAATAAGGTGCTAAAAGTCACAACTTACGAATATGGACATATGTGGCCTTGCAGCACCAAGGTGTGTATGTGTGTGTGTGCACAAGAGACAGTGTATATATATATATGTATATATAACTTTGTACAAATATGCATATATGTATACATATATCTGTGTGTGTGTGTGTGTGTGAGAGAGAGAGAGAGAGAGATTGAAACACTATTGTTGAATTTATCTGAGTTCAGACAGTGCCTAATTGTTACACAGTGTAAGCAAATGTTGGCATATCAAGATGCAAGTGATAAGTGCTTGTTACTGTGACAATCTGTCTGACCTGTGGTTATGTCAGCCTGGTGCCAACTTACACAGGACCATGCAGTTTACCAAATGACTATGGGAATGAAAAGTAGTATGAACTATTTACACTCAAAGCTGAAAGTTCAGAGCATTTTTCCACTGGACACATCACAAGTAATATGTTGGATAAGTGATAGATTTACCCATCTGCTGGTCATATGTATCACCCATATATTGTTCTACATTACGAAGACAGTGTGGTGTCTTGTGTGCAGCTTCTTGTTAATGTTGATGCAATAGCTAATAAATTCTATAGATTGTATGTTTTTGTTTCTTTTTCTCTTCACATAAGTGTTTATGAGATACTACTGGAATGAAAGAAGCCCAGAAAAATTTTGTATCAAGAAATTTTAGTAAAAATATAAAGACTGAAAAAGCTTTAAGTTAGCAGAATAACATTAAACTGACTTGGCTCCATAAAGCCTTTCATAATGCTTTCTTGAAAAACATAAAAAAAAAAAAAGTTGTCCTTAAATACATATGACTACAGTATATTCAAAAAAAGAATATTTAAATTGCTAACTTCACTAGTGTTTAAGAGAAAAATGTTTGCAGTCTGGAAACAGCTTCCTCATTTGTTATGAAGGTCTTTTGAACTATCTCTTTCCATTATTTTAGTTATTTCATGTGAAGGGCATCACATGGTTTTCTTTATGGATTTGTGCTTGCTAAGCAGAAAAGTCTTATATTCAAATATTTCAATGACTGGAGGAACCTTTCCCACATTTTTTTAAAATTTTTTTTAAGTTAATCAGTCTGATACTACAATGCACAATCAGCTTTCCGTGCATCAGTCCTCCAAAACATGTGTTCCAATATTGTTGCAGATATAAGGAATTTCCAATGCCTTTTCAGGCAAAGCTGAGTTAACCAGTTTCAGACAATGCAGAATTTTCATTCTGTAGTTTAGTCACTGTAGTTCAGTCAGTATAGACAAACCTCTTTGGTCGGAAAGATCTGAGTTCGATTTATGTCCATGACATGAGAAACCTTTCTGTGGTCTCTTTTGAATAAAGGTGAGTTAGCCAGTCTCATATGGAGGTAGAGAATTTTTTCCACCTGGAAACTTGTGTTTTTCATCCCTCAGAACAGGCAAACTGACCCTGTGAACTACAATCATAAATACTTGCCCTTAGGAGATGCAGCAGTAGAGTGACCAGCCAGCTGCATTAATTCATTGTAACCCCTAATTAGGGGACTCAACCCATCTAAGGGACGGATGAGAAGGGAAGGAAGAAGTTTGTCACGCTAGACATACAATTAATGGACATGGTTCCATTACAAATACATTTGAATATATTAATTTGATCATAATTTAGTCTGTCATTCTGGATGATACACTAAAGTCAGATCATGATTAGTTGCTGTAGAATTATTATTATTATTATCATTATCTAAGACTCCAGGGAGTCAAGGACTCCATGCCACTACATGTTCTGGCATTTTGTCTCGGGATCATACTGGAAGCACAAGGTTTTGTCACCCATCATTACTCTTGGAAACGTACTTATTTGCAGAAAGATCAGTCACAACTTGAAGCCACTGCTGCTTCTGTTCGTCTGTCATGATCTGAGGCACGAACTTCGCAGAAATCTTTCGCAATCCAATTCTTCAGTTAAAATTACCCTGACTGTTTCTCGATTCAATTGCAATTCATCAACCATTAATCACACACTTAATTGTCCATACCAAATCTCACAATCTGTGAATAGTGTGAGATTTGGTCTGGTCAAAAATGAGAGTGAGTCTGTCATTTTTGTTTTTGACTGCCCACTTCTGGGTTCGTCATTCACGTCTTCTTGCTCACCTTTGAATCTCTTGTGCCACTCAAAGACATTTGACTTTTTCAGGGCATCCACACCATATGCCACTTTCAACAGCTCCAACGTTTCAGTAGCAGTTTTGCCAATTTTCACACAAAATTTGATGTTAACATGCTACTCCAAATTTCGATCACACATTTTTACCCCAAAGTCTACACACAGATCTCTATTGTTTTTGCAATAGACAACAAGCTAATGGTTCTATAGGCTTGAGGTTTACGCATGAATTAGTTAAAACATGTACAAAGATGATTACTCGTGTGACTCCAATCAAATCACCAAATGGCAACACTACACGGCCTTCTGGGAATTAAATCGTCACACCTCGTAGATGCTTTTGCACTAACCAACTCATAGTTGTATTTATAAATGGGTGAGGAAATTTTATTACTGAAAACAACAGCACTGTTATTAAGAGTGTTCATCTTGAAGGATGATGCTTAAGATGTTTAAGAAATTATATTACTGTCTTATTTCGATAGAATGAAAAAAATCCATCTTTCAGAAACTTGTGAAATCTTTAAACACTACAAGTAAAATTTTCAGTCTCACCCATAAAGATTACACAAATGATTTTAATACAGGTCAAATGTGTTCATGTTCTCCTTAACACTTATTAAAATTGAAAATATGAAATTATACATAATAAATAAATATCTGTCTTGATATGAAACTTTCTTCTTTCCTTCTCTTGCAATTTATTTTCTTGGGCATCTCCATGAGGTCAAACACTTATCAGGGAAGACCCACACACACACACACACTATTCACACAGGATAGGATACTTCTCCTTAAACACATTTACCAATGATGTACTCACAACTGCATCTAGCAACCCATTTCATTAAGGTAAGGCCCATCCTTTAAAAACCCAAGTCTCTCCCAATAAAGTATCCCATTCCTTTTGACCCTTTCTGAATTATTAACCAACTTTTCCAATACCTTAACCACTGCTCATAGAATACTGACTGATCTCTAATTTGCTACCTCTGTTTTGGAGTCTCCCCTATGCAACAGAACTGTTTTTCTCTCTTTTCACTCCCATGGCACCTTCCCAGAGCTGAGACTTTAATTAATCTGCTTGGTCAGAGCTGCTAATTTCTTGGAACATTCTTGTAACACACAGGCTGATATCCTGCCAAATTCTGTTGCCATATTTACATTAAGGTTTGCAGTATCATAAGTTCCTCCAATTCATCTACCTCTTTTCTCACATCAGTCACTGTCACATTTACACTGCAGTATTTCTAACTGGATGGTACACTCTTGCAACAGTAATTCAATTATTTCATCTGCTTCTGTTTCTTCTCCACTATCAGTACAGATCAAGTCATCCTTAGATAGTCATTCTTACATTTTGTCATGTTGGTCGATTGGTGGACCCTCTGCTACTAATGGCTCACGAAAAAAGTTAAGCAAGTTTGAGCGTGGTTAGTAGTTGTAAGGGAGTCAATCATTCAGTGCTATTTGCACACTCTCCCTCGATGAGTGATTGGACTCCCTGGAGGTGTCACATAATAATAATAAAGAAAGAACTCTTTGGGTGTTAGCTTTGGCCTTATTTAACATACTGGTCATCCATCTTGCTTGCACTTTGTGCTGCTCCTGAGACTGCTGATCACTTTTTCTGTTTATATACTCTCTAACTTTTTTTTTCCTTTTTCTGCAACTCCTAGTTAATGATTTTATTACTCATCCATTAACTTCTAACTGATTTATCCTCCTGACTCTGGGTATACAATCTGATACTGTTTTCTTCAAACAACGTCCAGATTCTCCTCAGTATGTTATAATCACTTGCTTGGAATTCCACATAATATTCCTCATATAATGCTTTTTAATTGAAAATTCTATATGTTCAGCAATCTCCCAGGTCAAGACCATATGACTGCTCTTTCCATTCAGAGGTAATGTGTTACTATCAAGTTCTGTATGCTGTCACTCTCAAACTCCAGTTCCCTTCCTTTTCATGTTGTCTCAGGTAATTACCTCTTAGCACTATAAATTTCATTTTTTCCCTCTCTGTGATCATTCTTTCTTCCAATCTGTTTTCTCATAGTTGTAGTCCACCCCTCATAATAATTTCTCATCCTGCACTTGTTGTTCTAATTTGTCAATGCATGCCATCTTCATTCTCCCTTGTACTCCCTGGCCTATAACAGCAATCAACTATATATTTTATCCTGTTGGCATCTACCTCACACCAGACAGCCTGAAATGCACTGCACACCACATCCCTGTACTCCCAATATATCCCTACTCTGTTTGGTTCCAGTTCTACATTCATCAACAGAACCCTCTCCCTCTGTTCCCTCTGTCTGCTTTGTAAATACCTTCCCCTTTGCATTCTATCCTTATGACTTCCATTCTATTCTTATATCCATATATTAGTGAGACATGGATGGTCTTCACCATCCATGTCTCACTAATATTGTAACTTTTGGCCAAGTTGAACTAGCCAGTGCTAACACTATCCTTATTCCTAATGTTCCTGCCATTAGTATACATAAAATGCAGTGGAATCCCACAATCTCCCTCACACCTTGTGTAGATTATTCGACTCACTTTCAGAACTTGAAGAGCTATTCAGCATCATGTGATTGATCATTCTTCTACTCATTTACCTCTAGGTTGCATTCATTCACACTTGCCTGTGTACTCCCTAAATACTCTAGTTTCCCTGACTCTGAACTTCCAGATTCTCAATGAACAATACTTTCTTCTCAAGATAACAACTCTGAATCCGTTCAAATACAAATTATCTACAACTATGTATTGACTCATTTGCAATCATGTCCTTTCTTCTCAGCTCCCCTCAACAGCAGATTCACAATCTTTCTCCTCTCTCATTCCTTATTTGCTTGTATACCAACAGTCTTTCATACTTTCTTACATACTACACTTGTTACCTACTGAATCCATTTGTTGTCAGAATAATAATTTCTTTCACTTTCCCTCTCTGCTTCTTAACAGCAAAGCTAATGCCACACAGCACAAAGAGCCAATTACTGTAAGAGAACGGTTTCTGGCAATCACTGTTTTTATAACTACTGAAAATCAAGGTTCTTATTTGTCATGTTGCTCTGATCCTATTTGCCACCTTGCTTCAAACTCCAATGAAGAGCTGGCTGCCCTTTCTCTGCTTTCTAAACACCAGCTCCTTCCCCTCTCAGTTTCAGATGTACAAGATTTCTTGTTCTTACAACTTGTCATATTATGGACAAAATGGAAGATCTGTCATCATCTACCTTGCAAAATGCAAGAAATATATCTGCTACCAGAATTATGGTAGTCATATTTTGCAGACCATGCCTTGGACACCCTGCACAGAATCAAATGGGAAAAAACTAATATGCATCACTACAGTAAATACAAACTATATTTTGGAATCAACAGATTTTAAAAAACACTGAACTAAATAAATATGGTTGTGTGAAATTTCCCAAGATTATTATTATTATTATTGCATGACACTTCCAAGGAGTTTAAGGGCTATCTTGGGAGGGCACACTACTCCACTACACAACTCACTATCTTCTCTACTTAATCCTCCAACTATACAGTGACACTACTGCAATTAACATACAATGCCATATACTATCCATACTATCACCACCGATTATTTTTTGTCTGTAAATTGTGTTTGTTCTCATTGCCAATTTGCCTGTGTGCAGGATGAGAAGCCCGAGGTTCCAGGAGAAAAATCCTGCTACCTCTGTATGAGATTGGCTAACTCGGGGTTTCCCAAACTTCTTGCTAAAGTGGAGCCCTAAAGCAAGCAAAATTTTTTGCAGAGCCCTCACAACTCAATCTTTAAAATAAACATGAAAAAAAGGAAGAAATCAATAAACACTTACCATTTTACAATTTAGTGTTCTGTAAATTTAATCAATTTAAGTTCATTTTAATGACTACAGTGCAATTGTTGTTTTGAACTGCAGAGTTTTTCAAAGTCTGGTATGATGGACTTAACTTGTAGCATCATATCATTTTCTGCATTTAGCCTGTTTCTATATTTAGTTTTAGTAGCTGCATATAGTGAAAACGTCTTTTCACAGAGATATGTTGTTGGAAAATGATAACATATCTCTGTAAAAAGATATGTTGTTGGAAAAATGTATCAAAAACTTCAAAGCTTGAGCAGCAATTTCTGAGTAGTTCTCATATAAGTCAATCCAAAATGTTTCGCAGAGCCATGGAATTTCAGTTCTGGAGCCTTAGGGTTCCACAGAGCCCGCTTCAGGAAACTTTGGACTAACTCACCTTCAATTGAAAAAGCCCATAAAAGTATTCCTCTTAGCATGATGAGAATTGAACTTGGTTCTTTTCCAGTCAAAGGATGATTGTTCCATATTCTTCCGGTTGATACAAGAAAAAATAATTCTTTGATTTCCCACTCATCAGCCAAGGCTACCTACCAACACCCATAGAGAAAACCCTTCTTAGGATATTAGACTTTTTATATCTTACGCTTATTCTTTGTGTTGTTTGGGTGCAATGTCACAATCTTTATATTTATTCGAATGATGTCTTTATAGTAAAGTATATCGGAATCATTAAGCCTCTGTTTAATTCATTCCTTGCTGTCTTCATTTCATTAAACCATAATACGAGATCCTCGTTTCCCCATGCACCCTTATAAAACTTCGGAGGACAGCCTCTCTTTTTTCCCACTTTACTCTATGTGTATTCTTGTCATCATTAATTCTGTAAAATCACTTACTAACTCAACATCTCATATCACTTATTTTTTACCTATCTACAAAACTATGTGATATACATTTCCTCAATGTCATCCCCATAACCAGGATTAGTATAAGGAAGGTCTGAAAAGAATAAAATGAAGGCAAAATAGTGTTATTGCACAAAAGCAGTGCTAAAACAAATGTTTCCAATTATACACCAGTCGGTATCTGTAGTTATTACAGTTAAAGTATTGAAAACAGTTAACAGCATGAGTTTGGAAAGGATACAAGTAGATTGCATTTTTTTTAAAATGACAAAATGCTAAGAGGGATTCATATACATGATTTTCAAAGGCATTTGACAGATTGCTATATAGCATGTGTGTACAAGCAGCAATGTTGCATTGCCATCATCAGGATCAGAGAACAATAATATATGCATGCAGGCACTAATACTAGGCAAATGAGGCTGAAAAAAGGATCAAAGTTGGGCCTTGAGTCCTAAATGGCACCACCATCCCAATTAGCATCCACAACACGTACTAGTAGATACATTCACCAGTAATCACACCATCCCCACCTTCCAACAATATGGGATTATAAAAATCCTATATACAGGACAAAATAACCAGTTCTTATGATAGTGCCATAACTACTGAACTTGACCATATTCTCAACACTTTCTTAGACAATTATTACAACGCCCACCCAAAAAAATCACAAGCTATTAAAGCCTTGTAACCCCCCCCCCTCTCTCCCTGCAGAGTAGAGATTACACAAAATCTATCACCATTCCATATATATGGAGCACATTCAAAAAATTACAAAAATCTTGAAGAAATACAGCTTTACAACCACTTACAGAGCACATAAAAATTTGGCAAACCTTATCCACTCCACCAAAGACCAGCCACATTCCCTAGACCTACAGTGTCTACCAGGTCCCTTACAGTTGCAAATAATCTTATTACAGCCAAATGCTCAGGACAGCCAATATCAGAATTTCTGAACTACATCCAGTTCCACCGTTACAGCCACTCTGAACTTGCTGACAATGCTTTTGGACACCCACACAGAACTTGCTGGAAGAAGACCACTCAATTGCACCACAGCAAATAAAAATATGAATGGCTATTCCTCGAATCTGTCTCAACCTTGAGAAACATTAACAAATTTGGCTGCATGACGCTGTCCTCACAGATTTGGAAAGCACTCATTCTCCGATCTTCAGCTCAGAGTTTGGTTGCCTTTCTTCAGCCTCATTTGTCCAGTGTTAGTGCCTGCATGCATATGTCATTGTTCTGTGATCCCTGATGATGGCAATGTAATGTTGCTAATGTATAAGTCTTTTTACCAGAACTTCCTTTCCTTAGTCCGAGTACTGTTTCCTGTCTTCTTCCAAACACCTGCTCTGAACATATTACAGAAATTGTTTTAACTGGCATGAAGGCCTTCTTGCCCATCTTCATCCAAAATTCCTACACACTTTCCAAGCCATGGTTTAACAAGGCATATAAAGCCATTTAAAAAAAAAAAAAAAAAAAAAAAACAGCGTACCTCAGGTGATTTCAACAAGAAAATCAGCTTCATGCTCTCCTCCTATGCCGAAGTCTACAACAAATGCAAATAGCCATCAGTAAATCAAAATATGATGTTGAAAGAGCAAAAGCAGAAAATTTACCTCCTGTCCATATTGCAGTCATGCCTTCTGGTCCCTTGCAAAGGTCATTGGATGCAATTCTGCTCACCTCTGCTTTCACCCCTCTCATCCAAATGGCACAACTGTTACACCATTAAAGATAAAGGTGATCTGGCATTATTCTTCTCTTTAAACTTCAATATAGATGATCATGCAAATCAGCTCCTACCATACCAGAAAGAGTACCACATGTCTCCTGTGGCCTTTTGCCAGAAGGCATCAGAGGAATCTTGATCAACTTAGCAAAAATGCTATTTTGCTCTTCTTGGTATCCTCCAATGGTAATCAAAAGCAATTCTCCTGAACTAACACCTATATACAAATCTCATCTATTCTATATTCTATATCATCTCTGTACTCTAATACTCAGGCACTCATACTGATCCAGAGAAGTAAGCATACATCCAACCTATTCCAAAAAACAGGAGACAAAAGTCTGCTATCAAAATAATGGAGAAGGTCATCAATAATCACTTCCTCACTACCTAAAAGCCCATCAGTTGTTTACCATTGTCACACACACATCAGATCTGAGCAGATTTGTCAGTCTGGTTGACCAAGTGGCTAGCATATCCCCCCCCCCCTCTCTCTCTCTCTCTCTCTCTCTTTCCATCTAAAGGCTGAGGTTTCAAATCCCAACAAGGGCATAAATGGTTGTCAAAGTCTTTAGGTGGAAGGTTAATTTCATCACCTGGCATGAAGACTTGAAGTGGCTTCATAAAAATATTCCATGTTTGGGATTTGGAGAAAGGTTTCCAGACTATGTAAAAATGTTTAAAAATACAAAAACTAAAACTTTCTAATAGGGAAAAAAAAATTGACCTATCCAGTATGAACGTACAATAGGTTTGTAGTCAAACCTTTTATGAGTGAGAATTATATTTAAAAAAAAAAAAAGCAGGAGAGAGAGATCGTAACCTACTACTGGACACATGCCCTGAAAAGGTTTGGAGAAACAGTCATTTGTACTTGAATTTTTAAGAACATTTAACCACTCTACCATTGGCATGTTAGAAGTCCATTGAAAATGAAATACATCAAACAATTTATGCTTCTTATCCATGTAATAACATGGATAAGAAGCATAAATAATATGTTTGATATATTTCATCCAAATGGCTGTTGAATGGCTAATGTGACTGACATGGAAGTCTGATCCATAAATTGTCATCCTTTGATCCACATTCTACTCTCTATATGAGTAGCTAGGTTTCTCTCTCTCTCTCTCTCTCTGATTATTTACTACGTGTGTCATGTTGGATGGCTTCCTTCTCTTGAACTTTTCCACCAATGCAGGTGTGCCTCAGGTTTCTGTAGTATCACCTACTCTCTTTCTCCTATATATATAAATGACATTCTCTCACTGGCAACTAATCCTATTGTAGTGTCACTAATGATAATACACTCCATTCCTCCATGTTTGAGCACTTCTGTGTTCATCAAATGAGGAACACAGAAGTGCTCAAACACCCCCCCCTCCACACACACACACACACACAGAGCTTTAGGATCGATAACTAGTGCTATAAACACTATCTCTATACTATTCTTCAATGGGGCAAGGACAACTTAGTAATCTTCAATGCTACAAAAATGTAGACTTGATCTTTTTTTCTTGGAAAAAAGAATTGAACTCACCTTCCTCTACTTCAATAATACACAAATCACCAGGCAGGATGAAATCTCTTTCCTTGGACAAACTTTTACCTCTAGCCTTTTCTGGCATAAACACATCACATCGATAGCATCCTCGGCCACTTGAAAAAAAAATAGGCAGTTTTCACTTAAGACACTTTTCACCTACTAACTCTGTACAAATCTCAAATCCACTTGGTATACTGTGTACATTTTTGGAATAGTTCACCAAAAACATCCCTAAAAATTCTCGACACTGTCCAGAGGAGAGTGCTTTGGCTGATAGACAATCCTCTCCCTGACTCACTTTAATCACAGTGTCACAAATAGTCTGTTTCAGTTTTATGTGTCTTTTCTATTTAACTATTTCCATAGATGTTGCATCACTAAACTTGCTTCCATCATTCCTCCACTTTCCATTAGGCCTGTTAAAATACAACAGCAGCTGCTTAAAATTCCTTTACAGTCCAACTGCAAACTCACCAACCTGCTCATCATCTTTTATTCCATCTGCCTCCATTCTTTGAAACGGCTTTCCTCATGAAGTATTACACAACATCTATAACCTCCACCTTTTCAAGAAGAAGAAGAATGTCAACAGATTCCTTCTTTCTAATCTGCACCCAACACCAGCACTCATTTGATACAGGTTCTTCCACCTCTTGTTTGTTTCTACTTCATATACTTCAGGCATATTCACTGGTAGTCTGATATTGTCCATCATCATTCATCACCACCATCATCATTCAACATAGAATGACAAAGTGCTAACTAAATGATTCTGTAGTGGCCATATTGCCATTGACTAGCAACCCCTTCTGTAATTATTCTCCCTCTCACTTATAATAACTTTTTTCTACACTGCTTCCTAATTTCACTGTTCATCTATTTCTTCCCAGAAATTCTAGTTGTTGTTTTTTTTTCTTTTAATCCTGCAAAATAGGCAAACTAGCCAAAAAGAATACATACAATTAAACACCTATAATACACTGGCTTTATAGCCTCAGTTGCTTTGGCTGTAATTCAGAACAGCAATAACAAAGTCTTATTTATTTGTCTGATTCTTGGTATTCAATTGTACTTTGTCTGTCCTAACCAGTTTCCATGCTCTATCAATCTTTTTCCTTGTGGTTCATCATCATCATCACATGATATTGATCTAAGTAGACTAAGGAACTTTCTCTAATTATTCACATCACAACTCCACATATACAGTAAACTACCATTTATCTGACTTCATTGGAAAGGCAATTTGCCATTCTGATAATTGAAGGGTTGGATAATTGAAGTATAGTTGCATGGTACTGTACCAGAAGTCGGTTGACATGCAAGAGTCAGTTAATTGAAGGGTAACTTTTTAAGGTTGACACCTCATAAATCAGTGCCTCATGTTCACTCTCAGCCTTGTATCTCTTCCATCATATGCTGTCTAAGATTGTTATCTTTCATAAACTCTAGAAATTCACTCACTTTGCTTGCATATCTTGTCTCCTCCTTGCAATCTATATTCCAATAAATAAAATTCTTCATTAGGACATTCAGACTCTTTTATACTTTTATCTCACACCAAACACCCTCAAAGCCATCATATTCATTCATGTAAAGAAACATGCAGCATTGCCATAATGAAAAAGAACACATAACCATAATAAAAATGATAACTATTTAATTTAATTAATTGACAAATATTTCATTTTGAGTATCACTGAACGTTGTCAGTGCACTAAAACTAAGAGAAATAGTTACAAATCATCATATATGTCACCATTTTCTATACAAACAAATACAATTCCTGTACTATTATTAATAGTACTCCCTATACTCTTTCCTTTCTCTCCTATCCTTCAGTATATTATCTTCACTTAACCCACTCTTGTTTATGCCCATCATCCTTAACATACCAACTTGATCAATGCCACAAACTCAGCACCCCCTTGCTACTTAGTATACTAATGCAAATATACCACTTATGCCCATCATCCTTAACATAACACTCAATGTGAAGTCCTGTAAGTCATGCTCATACCACTTCTTTCTTGCCCTGTCTCACAAGGCCATGATCTCATCAACCTTCCTTCCACATCACTATACTTCCCCATAAATGACCAATTTTACTGTGTTCAGGGTCATCCCACCTGCATGCTCTCTTTATTCTAGTTGATATGTTCTATCACTCAATCCTGAAATAATCATTCTTACCCTTGTATCCACCTTCCACAACAACCTGCTTCTTTATTACTCTCTCTCTCTCTCTCTCTCTCTCTCTCTCTCTCTCTCTCTTACCAATGCCTGCTTTAATCCTTCCTCTACATTCTCTCTTTCTACCAATAGCAGCCACTTCAGATGCCCATTACCAAACCCATTCAAATGAAGTCCCATCGTTAATAAACTATTTCAACTTCCCTTCATATTCACAAATGGCTCTTACTTGTCAGTGAAATTGTGCCATTTTTACCACTACTCTTCCCACTCTCAACTAGTCAACACACTAACCACTTCCCAAATACACTATTATTCATCACCTGCCACAACATCCTCAACTCCTTTCAACAGCAAATGGCCCATTCTTTTCCCAGCGACATTCGTTTTCTCACCTTCCAAGTTCCAGAACTCTATTAACTTTGATGTCCATATGTTATTTCCATTCAGACATGTAGCTTATTCATGTCAGTTAATCACTTATTCAAGTGCCTAGTTCCATTTGCCTGCATGCTTCATTTCATTCTCACTAACTTTGCCTATGTTTTTTTAATCTTCATTCCTTACCATCACTGCCATTACTTTACTTTATATGTTTACTTTCAGACACATTATTAAGTGACATGATGGGCAGATCATGAAAAAATAAATAAATAAGCTGTAACTTGTTAAAATTTAATTATATGCAAAAGATCATTAAAAAAGCTCAACATATTTTTATGGTACTGAAAATTTGAGTCAGTGATTGTGCATTGAGAATTTAAACAAATCTATCAGGCTAATTGTGATTACACTTGATAAGGTAAATCTGTGGGACTTATCGGTTACACTTAATAAGTGTATCAAAGAGTGGTATAATCAATTTAAATAAACTCTCAATGCTGGGAAATGATATCATTTACTAGCAGCAAGATGGAATACCTACATTTTGAAAACACTGTGCAAGAAATCTGGATGTACATTTCCCAAACAGATGGTTGGGCAGAAAATAATTAATTTCCTAGTTGCCTCTTAGTCCAAACCTTAATGCATCCCTTACATTTTTTATGTTCATTACAAGACTCAAAAGATAAAATTAGTTACTCCAGACATATTGCAGTGCACATGGACAGAGCAGCTAACTAGATTTATGCTATGCCTAGCTATACATCAAGCTCATATTAATCTTGTTGTCACCAAATAAAAAAATTTACACTCCAAACTGTGATTAACAATATTTATGAATGTTATATCTTAATTTTATTAATAAATATATGCATTTAAAATAGTGGCATTCTTTTGTGGAAACACTGTAGACCTTTTAGGATTGTAGGACCTTTTACGTTAGTTCTGAAAGAAAATATATCTGAATCCATGGCAGAGGCAGAATACTTTTATGAAATTAGTCATGATAATTTGATGAAATGGATTCTCCTTCTCAAAGGGGAGAGAGGCAGAAGACAAGAAAAACTGAATAATAGTTCAATCTTTTATTAGACCATTACAGGACATGAGCTGCAGCTTAATGGAAAATATTAGAATAATCAAGTGTCACGAGGAGTGGTCAGGTCTGTGAATAGAAGTGCAGGAAAATTTCTCCCAAACCAGTACAGTACATATGTAAAATTAACTCAGTTTTTCACCCAACATACAACCAGCAGAACAAGTGGGAAATCAATTGAATATATCCCAGTACAGTGAATTCTACAACACTTGTTACACAACACACAAATATGTCTTGAAGCAAGTTTTAGCAGTGTACTTAAAAATTAACAGTTGTACCATACCAGAATTGCATTAGACATACTCAAAACCTCTGTGACTTGCAACACAAATTCTCACTAGTTCTATGCTGAGCTTTTCTGGATATCTGCTCTCATAAAAACATGCTAAAAAGCAGCAAATTGTCATTCATTTCAGTGATAGTCTCTTCCACCTCCCCTTTTCCTGGGTACTCCTCTACTTTTGAGAAATCCCTTTTTCATTCTTTCTACATGCCCAAATTATATCAGTTTTCTTCTATCAGTGTATGAAATCCTGAACAATCTCCTGTATCTTCTCATCACATTTTGCATGTTCTTTAAGAATGAATCCTTACAAGAGCAAAATCCCTCTTATCTATACTGCAGTGGTCCCATTGTCAGATAGTTGTATTTTCAGTTAAGGAGAAAATTATTTATGGAAATTCAATGATCAGGGGAATACAGAGTACTTAATAAAAGTGTCACAAAATCATGTTTCCCTGGTACAGAAATTCACGATATTGGTTACCCCATCTGGATGCAAAAAAGTAAGTGGAAGGATATGATTGTCTTGTGGATACAAATGATTTGAGAGGCGAAAAGTATTCTATGAGGGAGGATGTAAAGTAGTAGTTAGAAGAGGCAAAACTGAAGAGCGAGAAGGTGAAAATTGTAAGTCTCCTACCACACTGTGACAGAGGCGAACTGAGGAGGAGGGGCATTACTAGCTAATGAGTCTATACATAGGTTGTGCAGAAGGAATAATGTAGGATTTGTGGATCTGTGGGCTGTTTGACAGAAAGAAGGAGTTGTACAGTGCTGATGGACTGTATCTAAATGTTTTTGGTGTTAGGTGTTGTCTAGAGAGAGAACTTTCTTCACCAAGCATTCTGAGGCACAAATTCAGGAAAACTTAAGCAATTAGGGTGTAGCTACAAGGATAGAATGTGAAGGGTTTGGTATGTTCGAGGAAGACAGGGAGCATAGGATGGGGGAAGGAGTATTGCTGCTGATAGCAGATGAATTGCAGCCAAAAAGAATAGGAGATAGGCAGGAGGGTGGGTGTTCATTTGAAACAGTCTGGTGTGAGATTAAGGCCAGTAAGACAGAATATACAGTAGGTTGTTGCTATAGGTCAGGGAGTTCCACTGATGATCTGGAAAACATGCATCACCAAATTAGCAATGATTACAGGTCCAGTAATTATTATGGGGGTACTTCAACTATGGAGATATAGACTGGAAGGAAGAAAGATCACATGGCAGGAAAGAAATGAAATTTATACACCTACTAAGAGATAATTTGATGATTTGGCCAGCCTGGCTGGCCGAGTAGTTAGCATATCCGCTCTCCAGCCAAAAGTCTGCAGGTTCGAATCCCGCCACGGGCATGGATGTTTGTGATTGTCTGTGGAAATACTAGTGGTGGTGGTTGGCAGTAGATGACGTTGGTGTAGTTGCAGTCAGTTGGTGGAGACAGAGTTGTAGAGCAGGTGCTCCCTCGATGAGTCTTTGGACTCTCTGGAGGTGTCAAATAAGAATAATTACTTCACTCAGCATGTGATGGAGGGGACTAGGGGTGTGATGGTATTGGACCTGGTCATAGGATCAGAAGAGCTATCCATAACCAAGGTGACCACATTGTCTCTGATTGGTGAAAGTGATCATGCTCTTGACTTGAGAGATTGTAAAACATGAAGAATATTCTGTCAAGAACAGGTATATATGGATCTACAAGACAGGTGATTATGACAAGCTTAGTAATAAGCTTCAATCTGTGGCATGGCATAAAACACTGTAGGATAAGGATGTTAGTAGTGCATGGGAGATAAGGAAGCAATATTAAACTGTATACCTAAGGCAGTGTTTCCCAACGTTTTTGGATCATGCCCCACCTCAATGCCTCAAAGATTTTGATGCCCCCCCCTTTAGCATAATAGTCAGCCAAGTTCTGAAAAGTATAATATAAATAGGTACTTTAAATAAAAAAAAAAGGAACATGGGTAAAACTAATTTGACTTTCTTCAATGAATATAAATTTCTATATTATACTTTGTAATATAAAATTATAAAACATAAATCGAACTGAACTCGGGAAAATAAAATCCAAGTTAATCTGATCCTTGAGCTTGATGTCTGCTACAAAGAGTTTTTATTTGAGGTACTAATTTAGTCAATTTCAATCTCAAATCCTCACGGTTTGTAGATATCCAGATGATTTCTTTTTTTCACTAACAAGTAAATGACTTGTTACTGAAAAACGGTAAGACTAAACACTAAAGACAACACTAAAGCCACATTCAGCTAAATATGACAACAGGAAGGGCAACAGTAATTTTTTGCAAAACTAGTTGAATTTCTGTATTTCGTTTCTGTCTTGTCAGAAAGCCATGCCATTGTACCTTTTATGTTGAATAAAGTTCTAATAGACTCATCATTTTGCTTTTCTAAGAGTTCTTCTTGATACTATATTTATGTTGACTGCTGTATTAGTGTTGTCAGCTTTTTTTTCTCGGAAAGTCAGGGTTGCAACATTGACAATTTATCGCCGACAATGGTGATTTTTTGACTATATCAGTGATGATGATGAATGCAACATCGTTTTCTAATTGTCCCCCAAAATGTTCAAATTGCCCACATTGAGAAACACTGACCTAAGGTAAAGAGGGTTAATCAGGTAGGAGTTAGATGGATGAGTGATATCATTAAGCACGAGCTGCAGAAAAAGAAAATGTTGTGGAGGGTATAAAGAGAAAGGTGACCAGCAAACTCCTGAACAGTACAAGGCTCATGCAAGAAAAGTGACCAGCATGGCAAGGAAGGCAAAATCAGATTATGAGAAGAATCCAGGGGATTTGAATATTTTGGGGGGGGCAATTAGGAAATGATATTGCATTCGTCACCTCATCACCAATATACTCAAAAAAACTCACCATTGTCGGTGATAAATTGTCGATGTTGCGTCCCTGACTTTCCAAGAAAAAAAAGCTGACATCACTAGTACAGCAGTCACCATAAATACAGTATCAAAAACTCTCAGAAAAGCAAAATTATGAGTCTATTAGAACTTTATTCAACATAAAAGGAACAATGAAAAGAAAGCCAATGGCATGGCTTTCTGACGAGACAGAAACGAAATACCGAAATTCAACTAGTTTTGCAAAAAAATTACTTTTGCCCTTCCCGTCGTCATATTTAGTTGAATGCCTTTAGTGCTATAAATGACTTGCTACTGAAAAAAAAGAAATCATCTGGATATCACAAACCATGGGGATTTGAGATTGAAAATGATTAAATTAGTACCTCAAATAAAAACTCTTTGCAACGGACATCAAGCTCAAGGATCACATTAACTTGGATTTTATTTTCCCGAGTTCAGTTCGATTTATGTTTTATAATATACAAAGTGTAATATAAAATTTATATTCATTGAAGAAAGTCAAATTAAAAACAGTTTTACCTATGTTCCTTTTTTATTTAAAGTACACATTTATATTATACTTTTTCAGAACTTGGCTGACTTTTATGCTGGGGGGGGGCATCAAAATTTTTGAGGCGTTGAGGTGGTGCATGATCCAAAGAACGTTGGGAAACACTGCATTACACCCTGTGCAGTGGCATATGAATTTTTTATGTGAATTCCACTGACTAGATGTTGTAAACCTATTATATTAACTACCATGGGTGGCCTAAGAATTAGATCAGCATTTCTCAAAGTTTGGGCTGTAGCCAGTACCAGTCATTGAAGGGAAAAAAAAAAATTACTAGGTATAAAATAAAAAACACTAACCACTTTGCCAAATTTTTGAGCCATATGACTGTCTTCCATATCTTAGTAAATCTAGGAAATGCTCTTATCTGTCTCCTGTGACCATAATTAACTCTGCCTGGATTACATCAACACCTAGATCTTACTATTAAGCTCATTAACTGCACTTTCAGCTTCATGTCTAAGTGAAGAAGTCCCAACATAAAATCCCTCTGGGAGATCGAAATGTTTATTATTATTATTATTATTATTATTATTATTAACACCAGACCTCCAGGAAGTCAAAAGACTCATCTGATGAGGCAAATGCTGTTATACACAAAGCCTGTCAAACCATGTTTTAAACTCACTCAATGTATTTGCATTCACCAAAAAAGTCAGGCAGCACACAACACTCATCAACCATTCCATGCAAAGAATCTGCTCCTTATGCCTCTGCTTATATCCTCCTTTATCCAGCTTCCAGGTATGTCCCCCCCTTGTTCTACCCCTTTCTCCCTCTATGAAAAATTTCTTCCACATTAACCTGGTAACAGTCCTTTACCAACTTAAATGTCTCAATCATATCTCTTCTCTTCCTCCTATTCACAAGGGTTTTGTAAACTGCAGTCCTACAATCTGTCTTCATATCCCACATCCCAAAGACCAGTTATGATCCTAGTCAATCTTTACTAGATCCTTTCCAGTATATCCTCATCACCATGAAAACGAGGGGACCAAATCTGTGTACGTATTTTCCCTCATCCTATCTCTCATACCATACCATTCACCCATACGCGGTATTCACATACTATAGATTGATCAACCAACCTCTCATTATGGGCTCACCATAAAAAAAAAAAAAAAAGCGTTTCCTCATAATGCCCTTTGTGATCTTCCATTAGGATTGTTCTATTCCTGTCCTTGATAACATGCACTTTGGGCACACCCTTATGCTTAAACTCATGAATTGGCCCAACCATCCTCCTGTGATTATGTCAGATTGCTCAGGGCTTTATATCTTCACATTTCTTATCTTGCCTCTCTTCTTGATTTAATCTCTTATATTCTTCGGTCTGTGTCCCTTGGCTTACCATCCTCCCTTTGATTAAATCCCATATTGACTCAGGTACATGAATTCAGTGAAACATCTTTATGCATAATGGAAAGACCAAGTTTTTCTTGGGTGTATCTGAGATTATGACTGAATCCTTTGACTCAATCACAAATTGTTTCAGGTATCTTCTCGTTATCAATCTCCAAAAGAGCTTAAAGCCTCTTTGATGTGAGCTAGAGCAACTATAGAAAAGATTGTTGCATGGTACATCATGAAATAGAATGAAAGAAAAAGTGAATGCAAAAAATTATGAAAGTGCAAGAAACCAAGAGTAAGGAGAAGGTATTCTATGGAGATTTTATGGTAAGAGATATACTTAATGAGAAAGAGTGACAAATGCATACTTCCAAGGTGTGAAGATCAGTGATGTTAGTGAAGCTGTTCATTTGCAGAGGGGAGAAGTGAAAGAATTAATTATTTTGGCTGGTACAAATGATTTGAAAGGTGAAAAATATGCAATGAGAGAAGATATAAAAGAGTTTCTGGTAGAAGTGAAAAAGAAGAGTGAGAAATTAAGGATTGTAAGTCTGCTGCCTCAGTATGGTGAATTGAGAAGAAAGACATGATTGTGAATTAATCAATAAAAATATTGTACAGGAGGAATAGCGTGCAGTTTATATCTATAGAGTGAATTTGATGGATGAAAGAACGTATAAACTTGATAGACTTTATTTAAGTGGTTTTTAATGATTTAGATGTTTGAAGAGAGAGTGTTATTTATTGAGAGGTTGGAAGTACAAACTCAGGGAAACTAGACATATTAGGGGGAATGCAGTCAAGTGTGGGTCTGGCCACCCCTGAAACAAATGAGTGTGTGGATGGAAATGATTATGCAATGGCAAAAGCAGTTTTCCAGTTTTCAAATCTAAATGAATTGGTAATGACGTTACACAAGGGTAAGTGTGGGTCCAAGGAGATGTTGAAATATCTGTTCATGAATACCAGAAGTATCAGAAATAAAGGAGCAGTGTTTTTAGCATTAGCTCGATTTGGCCAAAAATTATAGGCATCAGTGAGACAGAAAATGATATAGTTACAGGAATAGAATGTAAATAGCATTGTATTTTCAGAGAGGATAGAGGGAATAGGATAGGAGGTGGGATATTACTGAAGAGGATTTTAAGTCTTGAGGCTATCTGGTATGAGATAGAGGCAAATAGGATAAAATATGTTGTTGGTTGCTGCTGTAGACAGGAGGTCCACAGGAAAAAGGGGGGGGGGGGGTGCCATGCATTGACAGATTAGCACAATGAGTACAGGCTATGCAATTATTATGGGAGATTTCAATTATGAGGACATTGATTGGAGAGAGGAAATGTGACATGGCAGGATGGAAGTGGAATTTATACAGTTGCTAAAGGATAATTACCTGAAACAGAATGTCATGGAGAGAACCAGCAGTTTGAGAGTGCTCGATCTGGTAATGCATCAGATGTAGCCATAACCAAGGTAGACACTCCTATCTTCAATCAAGAAGAGTGACTATGCAGTTTTGTTCTATGAAGTTGCTAAACATGTGGAATTCTCTGTCAAGAAAGAGTTATGAAAATGTTGTTGAACTGTCAAGTTAGTAAATATGACAGGCAGTGCCATGACTTCAGAATCTGCAAAGAAAGATGTCAGTTGTACATGGAAAGTGGTCAGAGATTAAGAAAAGTATCAGACTACATACCCAAGGTCAGGAGGATAAGCCAAGTGGGGATTAAGTGGATGATTAGAGATATAAGAGCTCAAAAAAAGAAAACAGTGGAAGAAATATAAAGAAAAGGTGATTAGTATACTCATAAACAGTACAAAGTGCAATCTAATAGACAAGCTTAAGTGTTGAACATTATTTATAACTTATTTTAATGATATTACAACACCAAACATACTAAATATTAAAAAAACAAGTTTATTAACTGGCTTATATTTTGCTAGATTTCAATCCAGCCTCTTCAGAGCACAAAACAACGTTACAGTTTACAGGCAACAACGAGTAAGTGAACAATGCAAATTGGGATGGACAGAAGCTCTTAAGTAAATTTGGTTAAAAAAATGTTGTAAAAAAGAAGTATTACAGCTATAGGAATTGATAACAGTCTCTGAAATTTTTGGAAAATTAGTGCAACCATACTTGTTCAGTCATTTCAGTCAGCCATGACTGACTAAAAATAATCTTTCAGACCTGTAATGACTTCTATCTAGTAGATTAGTTTTCTTCCATCTAATCTTGTGTGAAGGGCTGTCCAAAGCATGGTGCCAGTCTAGACTTGCCATAATAATGATAGCAAATGTATTTTTATGTTCTCCAAGGTGAATGTTAACAAATCTTCCCATCAAGTCACAGGGAATTTCATACACTCTAGGACAGTGTTTCTCAAAGTGTGGTACGCATACCCCCAGGGGTACGTGGCAGTTTTTAGCTATGCATCATTAACGCATTGAAACATTATTAATAAAAAAAATAATTATTTTAAACATATAAGTTTCTCAATAAATTTAAGTGTAGAGGACATAGGAGAGGATAGCTTAATTGTGAGTGAGCAGGAGGTATTTGAGGAAATAAATAACCTTGATATTAATAAGGCAATAGGATTTGATGACATATCACCACTCATCTTAAGGGAATGTTCCAGGGAACTGGCAGTAGCATTGGCATGCCTGTTTAATAAGAGTTTTGCAACAGCACAGGTTCCAAAGGAGTGGAAGGAGGATAAAATTGTTCCACTGCATGAAGGCAGTGATAAGGCTGTAGCTTCAAATTATAGGCTGGTCTGCATATCTGGAGTTGTGGTGACGGTCCTAGAGAGATTGCTGAGAAGTAGGATACAGAAATGGATTGATAACAGCAGTATTCTCTGTGATTATCCGCATGGGTTTGTTAAAGGGAAATCATGTTTCACTAACTTACTTATGTACTGTAACAAGGTGACAAATACCTTGGACAGAGGAGATGCATATACAGTAGTGTACTTGGATTTTGCAAAGGCTTTTGATAGACTGCCACATGACAACCTCTTAAATAAATTGAAACAGATGGGATTGGATAACAGACTTCTGTGTTGGATCAGTGACTGGCTGTCAGATAGGTATCAGAAAGTTGTATATGGGGGGGGTGCAGTATCTCGAAAGAGAAAGGTCACCAGTGGTGTGCTACAGGGGCCAGTTTTGGGGCCATTGTTGTTCAGTTGTATGTTAATGATATTGGGTCGAGCTTAACTAGTGATATCCAGCTATTTGCGGATGACGCAAAACTGGGGTGAGCAATGCATAGTCAGGCTGATGTTAATGCCTTACAAGAGGGCTTGAATAGATTGCATGAATGGGCAGGTAAGTGGAACTGTCAGTTCAATGTTGCCAAGTGTAAGGTTTTGAGATTTGGTAAGCAACAATGGGATGCAAAGTATACACTTGGTAGGGAAACTTTAACAGAAGTAGAGGAGATGAGAGATCTAGGAGTGATGGTGGACAAGGACCTGAAATTCAAGGGCAACATTGCACAAGTTGTGAAGATATCACATCGAATAATGGCAATGATGCGGAGAACCCTGACATGCAGAAATAGAGAGGTTATGATTCCATTGTATAAGGCCTTGATCAGGCCTCACAGATTTGGTCACCAGGTTTTCATAGTGACGAGGATATGTTGAAAAGGGTACAGAGAAGAATCACAAAGGTAGTCAGTGGTCTTTGGAATGTGGAGTACGAGGACAGATTGAGAGAATATAAGTTGAAGAGCCTCATGAATAGGAGGAAGAGAGGGGGGGGGGATATGATTGAGACATATAAGCTGGTCAGGGGTTGTTATCAGGTAGACATGGAAGAGATTTTTCATACAATGGGAGAGGGGGAGTAGAACAAGAGACCATTGCTGGAAACTGTATAAGGAGGGTGTGAGCAAAGGAGTGAGAAGCAGGTTCTTTGCATGAAGAGTGGTTGATGAGTGTAATGCATTGCCTGAGTGTGTTGTGGATGTGGACACATTGAATCAGTTTATGATGCGGTTGGATGAGCACTGTATGCAATAGTGAGTACCTCCCACGATGAATCTCTGACTCCGTGGAGGTCGAATGTTGATAATAATAATAAATTATATATTATGTATGGATTCTCCTACTCAAATTGTGATAGCTGCTTCATTTGAATAGTTTTCAAATTTGCAGGCGATCACTCGTGAATCTTCGTATATGAATGTACATTGCAAGCCTGAAATGATAGCGAAGAGCGTATGATATCGACTGATAAAAAAGTAATTATATGAATCAATTTTGTTATATTAAACATAAGGCATAGTTTTTTTGTTTACGTGTACATCTAAATTCAAATAAAATGGACATTTACAACGAAATATATTTTTTTATTTTATTTATTTATGTATTATTATTATTAATTTGATAAGCACTTGGTAATAATGAAAATTTATGAAGGGGTACACGGATATCTGAATTTTGAGAAATAGTGGATCAGAATTGCTGATTTAGCATGTAGTTTGAATGTGTTGCTAAAGTTATTTTTTTTAATACTTTGGCTATCTTTTCTGATCTACCTTAGACATAGGGAATAGGAATATTCCCTATGGGTTTTGGAATTATTATTATTATTAATTAACACCTCCAGGGAGTCCAAAGACTCATCGAGGGAGGACATCTCCTCTACAATGCCATCTACCGCCGACTACCACCACTAGTATTTTCATGGATAATCACAAACATCCATGCCCATGACGGGATTCGAACTCACAGCCTTTTGGCTGGAGAGAGCGGATACGCTCACTACTCGGCCAGCCATGCCGGAATATAGGTTTTGTTTTTGTGTGTGTTTCAGGAGGGGGAAAGTAAGAGGACCATGTAGTATTTTATGTGTTTTGTAGTAGCTGTACTAATTGGCTAGGAAAGTATGGCAAAGATATTTTGTTCTGTGGAAAGAGCTGTATGATTAGAACAAATCACTCTATTTCTGTGTGTAAGTGTTTTTAGAATACCATACTGACAGGTTGGATGATAATGTGATTGTTTATGTAGATATAATAAATTTAGTTTAATCCTTTTTTCAAGTGTAAGCAAACAAAGTTTGTGCCTGAAGTATCTTCAGGACTGAGGCAACTCGTGGTAAAGGTGGACCAAGCTCTCATCACTTGTCTTAGTATCTCCCATAATGCAAAGCACATCTCCTTGCAGACATGTATTATGCTATGCATTAAGGGGAAGAGCCATGACCCTGACTGGGTTCAACCTTTATTAAGGTTTTGTCAGTGGGAGCCAGACCCAGAGGTGATGATACTTAAATGGAAGTAATGGAGAAGTCATTTACCTATATGAGTTGCCAAAAAGTGTCTCACCTTATTATTAAATTTCTCTGGATTTAGAGAAAGATGTTGAAAGTTTGTTTCCAGTTGGTTAGACTATAATAAATTTAGTTTAATCCCAGTGGTGGCTCGTACATAAGCACAGTGACACTGCAGTACCCCCAAGGAAAAAATGAAAAAATAAAATTTTGTTTGTGTTTATAAATAATAACAATGCTTACAATATTATATAAATGCAATACAACATGTTAAAGCTTACAGCTTATGTTTTGACATTGATTGAATAGTTAATACAGTAAAATCCATTTTTTTAAACTTTTCAGGGGACTGATGGAAAAAAGTGTAAATAGCAGGAAATGTAAAAAAACATTAAAAAAAGGCTGAAAGATGACTTACTACTAGTATGCATCTACATACTAGATTACAAAAATTAATAACTGAAAATAAATGAATTTACAATTACTTACATTTATCTATTTAAAAAAATCTTTAATTGTTGATTGTTTTTCCTTTCTGTTTTTTTTTTTTTTTTTTTTTTTGACATAGAGCCACATTGTTTTGCATTGAGTTCAATGCTTCACCTGTTTTTTACTATCGTGTTCAAACTGGATACAAAGAGTCCAAGATCTTTTGCTAAATGCACACGTGTTCCAGCATGCTGATCTACACAGATGGCAATTCTGTGACAATCATGTCGCAGAATTGCCATCTTTTCTTCTATCGAAATACATTTTCTGTCTTTTTTCTCCATGTTACTAACATGGATAATCCACCACCACAACTTGAAAGCAACTCTCACACACTAAATCATGAAGTAGAAATTCTGCAATATCAATTCGTACTGTGATTGAAAAATCACGGTATCACTCATCACTACATTACTGCTGCAAGCGTGCAAGTCACTGTGATGGTGAAAACGAAACTACAGCAGAAAGCAAAGACATCTGGGAACAGAAATGCGCAGATTTCCGCAGAAATCGATTCCAAAATCAGTATTGCTACCTGAGAAAAAAACGCAAATCACGGGAAATAACGTCAACATCAAGTTGTATGGCAGGAAAACAATATATCACAAGAATAGACCTTAAGATGGGACCGACCAACGGAAAATGACGTAAATTGCGGGAACGTAAAAATGGGGTTTTTACTGTAATTGGAATTGTTTGATTAACGCTTTAGATTATGAAACAAATTGGAATTATCACATTCGGCCAATTGCAGCTAGGCATGCCGATATTCATTTGCGCTTCTCATTGCATGTTAAAAGTGATTCCGACACTGCTCGTTTGGGCATATCATATGCTTGCGCACGTTATTTCTGTAAGATACGAAACTTTTATTATTGGTGCGTGTTCGTAGTGAGGGTGAACTAATTTTTTTAAATCTTGATAAAATAACATTTTGTTTTAATAACATATTTTATTTTATTTTGTTAAAATAACATATTTTATTTTATTTTGTTAAAATAACATATAAATATTTATTTATTATAGATACAAGACTGAATTATAATGAGTGTCGCTGTTGAAAAATGAAAAGAATTATATTTTTTTCAATTATCGTTACACGAAACAAATGCACTGCGATCTAACACAGTGTGAGAATTATCACACCGATATTCGTTTACACTTGTCATTGCACGTTACAAGTGATTTCCGACACTGCTCGTTTAAGCAGTGCCACTTACAGATAAATTGTATGCATGCGTGCATTAATTCTGTGAGATTTTTTTTTTTTTAATTTGGGCCCATACACAGGAGGTTGATTGGTCAACCTATAGTACAGAAGTACCGTGTATGGGTGGTGGGTTGGGAAAGGAGGAATTTGTTTACATTTGATTTGAATGACTTTAAATTGTATTCGCTGGGAAACACAGCAGGTGGGAGACTGTTCCATTGTGCAGCAGTTGCAGGGATGCAGGAAGAGGAAAAGAAATTTGTTTCTAGGTGTACTGTGAAGGGATGTTGTGCAGCAGCTGCACATGTTCCAATGAGCTTAGTTCTGAGCGGGGGAATTATTGATGTTATTTCAGATAAGCATTTCCCATAGAATTATTTGTAGAATATACTTACTGCAGAGACCAAACGTCTGTGTGAAAGTGGGGGGGGAGAGTTCGTATGGGATGGATCATTGATAAGTCTAATTGCCCTCCTCTGTATTGAGTCAAGCATTTTGAGTGAGCTTTCAGAGGCCCCACCCCATAAGTGGGAGCAGTATTCAATAGTTGGGCGGATTTGTGACTTGTATAATGTTAGTAGCTATTTGGGGGTGAAGTAACGTCTTGAGCGGAAGAGAAATCCTAGTTTTTTTTTTTTGAGGCTGAGGATGCAATGTTTGAGATGTGTTTGTGCCAGGAGAGGTTTGATGTGAGGGTGGTTCCGAGGAGCAAGATCTCAGGCTGTCTGGAAATTTGGGTATCGTAGAAAAGGATACTGGGAAAAAGTTGTTCTTTTTTATAGGAAATAGTACAGAACTGGGTTTTGCTGGCGTTGAAATTTATGAGGTTATCCGAACCCAATTGTAGGATGGCTTGGAGATCGGAGTTGAGAGTGGTGGTGGTTGATGTTCTGTAGGATGAGGTGAGTTGTGTAGGGTAAGGCTTATCAAATGCAAGCGTGGAGTGTAGTGTGCTGTCGTCTGCAAAATTGTGTATTGGGTTGGAGGTCAATTGCTGTAGGTCGTTGATGTACAGCAGTAACTGGGTTGGTGAGAGGACAGAACCTTGTGGGACCCCAGCATTAATTGAGTGGTGCGAGGATAGGGAGCCATCCACCATCACACACAGTGTGCATCCAGACAGAAAACTGGCAGTCCACCTACAGAAGTCCTGGGTCAGACCGAATGATGGTAGTTTGCCTAGTTGGCCTTTGTGCCAGACTTGGTCAAAGGCTTTGGAGATATCTAGTGCAACCACTTGAGATTCGCCAAACCTCTCCATAGCATTTTTCCAGAGATGGGTGACGTATGTGAGTAGATCTCATGTTGATCGGCAGTGGCGGAATCCATACTGGCAATCATTTATTTGATGAGTGTCTTCAAGATAGTGTAGGAGGCAGGAATTGATGATTTTTTCCATTACCTTTGACAGAACTGAGGTAAGCAAGAGTGGTCGGTAATTGGATGGCAGTGACTTGTCACTCTTCTTGAGAATGGGCTGAATATAGGCCAATTTCCAGTTTGCGGGATAGATTCCAGTGGAGTAGGAGAGTATATATAGGTGACATAGGATAGGGGTCAGTTGTGGAGCACAATTTTTCAGAACAATTGAGGTAATGCCATCGGGGCCAGGAGACTTTTTTGTTTCTAATTGGGACAGTATTTCTCTGATTTCATCCTGGCAAAAGGATATAGGGGGCATTGTATGTTGGGTGTCTGGAATGGTTGGGAGACATTTACCATCGTCAGTTATGCATGCATTTGAAGCAAAGTATGAGACCAGAAGATTGGCTTTTTCTGTGGGTGATGAGGCAGTAGAGCCATCAGAGTGTGATAGAGGTGGAAATAGTGTGGACAGAAGTTACAGCCAATTGCTTTGGCAAGAGACCGAAAGGCTCAGCTGCTAGTTTCCTGCTTTTTGCTCTTTCGAACTCTGTTTTGGAAGCGTTGATTGTTTTTTTGCATCTATTACGGGCTTCAGTGTAAGCTTTGAAGGAGGATGAGGTTCTTGATTTTAGCCAGTTGTGGTATATCTGGTGTTTCATCTCTACAGCCTTGGCACATCTTTTGGAGACCCAAGGTTTCGTTAGGGAATGGCAGTTCAGAGTGTTGTGTGTAATGCACGTATTCATTCCGATGAGGATTACTTTGGTAATAAACTTGGTGCATATGTTTGGGTTGGAAGGCCGGAAACAATAGTCCAATGCGGGAATGCGGCATATAAGTTGCAGAGGCTGTCCCACTTGGCACTGTTATACTGCCAAACTACTCTTGTATGGGAGTGTCTATGTAAACGTTATTGCATGGGGGAGGAGATGAGCACTAGGTTGTGGTCAGAATTGCCCAGGGGGAGGGGATCACTACTTTCACTGTGTATTTGGAGGGGGGTCATTGGTGAGGAGGAGATCTAGGGTGTTTGGGGAGTGGTTTGGGTTATCTGGTATTCTGGCTGGCATCTGGACAAGTTGTGTAAGGTCATTGGTGATGGCAGATGTTTCTGCATCTCTGCCTGCAAGATCTGTACAACTGGAGGAGGAAAGCCAGCTAGTGTTGTGGACGTTAAAATCTCCTAGAAGGATGATTCCGCTGTTGGGAAAGTGGGATTGGAGAAAGTCGACTTTTAGGGAGAGGAAATTAAAGAGCTCCAGGGAAATTAAATCGCTCCCCCAACGCAACCGATAGAGGCAGCAGATGAATTGAACTGAGTGGGAAAAGGATATTTTCAGCCAAAGGAGGTCAAAGTTGGGCGATTCTAGGTTAGGTGCTCTCTGGCAAGGTATGTCTGAGTGGACGTATGCTCAGACACCACCCTTGGGGCAAAAGTTGTTGAAGAGTGAGTAGTTTGGGAGGTTGAGATAAGTGGTGCTGCGGGGAGGTGAGATTTGGGTTTCTGCCAGGAAGAGTAGGTGGGGTTTGGTAGACTGTAGGTGGTAGTGGACACTATTCAGGTTGGAGTTTAGGCCACAGATGTTGATGAAGTGCATGTGTAGGGTTTTGTGGGACGTTTGTTGGACTGCATGGGTCTTGCACATTTCCTATGCGGTGCCTGCCTGCTGGTCTCCATGGTGGCTGCTAGTGGTGTCACTTGGTTTTTTCACCAGCTTATCTTGTCTGTAGTTGATGGTCCAACTGTTGTCATCATTTCGACGTTTTTCTTCGAGTTGTCTTTGTTCTCTTTGTGCAAATGATGTCTATCATTTGCACAATGCAATTTTTTAATATGTAAATTTATTTATTAATAAATTGGTTACTGATTAGGAAAAAAAATTCTTTTTTAAAATTTTGTATATGCAGCACCCCCACTTAAAATTTTTGCCAGCCGCCACTGTTTAATCCTTTATCCAAGTGTAAGCAAACAAAGTTTGCGCCTGAAGTATCTTCAGGACTGAGGCAACTCGTGGTAAAGGTGGACCAAGCACTCATCACTTGTCTTAGTATCTCCCATAATGCAAAGCACATCTCCTTGCAGACATGTAAAATGCTATGCATTAAGGGAAGTGCCACTATCTAGACCATTTTGACCTTTACTGAATGTTTAAGTACAGGTCAAACTCCAAAAACTCAGTGTTGTTCATCTCAGTAACAGGCTCACTGTGCCACTGAGAAGAACTCTCAGCATTGGCTCTTCCCCATGGCAGGCTCACCCCACCACCAAGCAGAGCCGCTCATTTGCTCATATGTCATCTGAGGGGATAACAGCAACAGCCTGCCTCAGTTAACTTCATGGGCTACAGCATTGCCATTCATTACTATCCCACACCCAGGACCTGGGTAACTGCAACAGCCAAGCCTCAGTTAAAACTTCATTGGCTACAGCATTGCCATTCATCACCCAAGCTTCCAACCGGTTCCATCTTTTATTGAGGTCTCGTAAGTGGGAGCCAGATCCAGAGGTTGAGGTCTCATCAGTGGGAGCCAGACCCAGAGGTGGCGATACTAAGACGGAAGTAATGGAGAAGTCATATTTACCTATACGAGTTGCCGAAAGGTGTCTTATTATTAAATTACTCTGGATTTAGAGAAAGATGTTGGAAGTTTTTTTCCACTTGGTTAGACTATAATAAATTTAGTTTAATCCAATAAGGTGAGATACCTTTTGGCGACACATATAGGTAAATATGACTTCTCCATTACTTCCATCTTAGTATCACCACCTCTGGGTCTGGCTCCCACTGACAAGACCTCAGTAAAGATCGAAACTGCTCTGGGTGGTGGCCCATCCCTTAATGCATAGCATTATACATGTCTGAAAGGAGATGTACTTTGCATTATGGAAGATATTGAGACAAGGCATGATGAGAGATTGGTTCACTTTTACCATGAGCTGCTTCAGTCCAGAAGATACTTCAGGCACAAACTTTGTTTGCTTACACTTGGATTAAGGATTAAACTAAATTTATTATAGTCTAACCAAGTGGGAAAAAACTTCCAACATCTTTCTCTAAATCCAGAGTAATTTAATAATAAGATGAGACACCTTTTGGCAAGTCGTATAGGTAAATAATGACTTCTCCATTACTTCCATCTTAGTATCACCACCTCTGGGTCTGGTTCCCACTGACGAGACCTTAATAAATGTCAAAACTGGTCTGGATAGTGGCTCTTCCCTTAATGCATGTTTGCAAGTAGATGTGCTTTGCATTATGGGAAATACTAAGACAAGTGATGAGAGCTTGGTCCACCTTTACCACAAGTTGCCTCAGTCCTGAAGATACTTCAGGGGTGCAAACTTACACTTGGATAAAGGATTAAACTAAATTTATTATAGTCTAACCATGTGGAAAAAAAACTTCTAACATGTTTATGTAGATATCTTACAGTGGGTGTTGGCTTTCTATAAATAGAAAATGATAGTAAACCATCTGAAAGGTAGGTGACTAATGTTTCTAGAAAAGGTAAGCAGTTATTAGATTATTTTTCTAGTCTGAAGTGAATTTTGGGTTGTTGGCTGTTTAGGTAGGTAACAAATGTGTCTTGCCCATGCCAAATGGCAAATATATATCATCAACAAAACATAACCACACTAAGGGCTTGTATGTACATACTGTAGTAATTTGTCTTCAAAATGTTACATTACATATGAAAATTAACTAAAGAGAGAGAGTAGGAGAGAACCCATTGCAGCACGATTAATCTGTTTGTAAATTTTTCCTTGCCATGTAAAGTAACCTGTGTACATAGTAAATTTGAATAATTCCAAGATATTCGGGGAGGGGGGGTTTCGACTTTATTAAATCAAGAGTGTCTATTAGTGGTGCATTAGTGAATAAAGAAGTGATTTGAAACTGACAGAATTTTTTATAAAAGAAGAGAAATTGCCAGTTGGGGGGGGGGGGGGGCAATCAGCTTAGCTAACTGTTCAGCATGTTTATAAGTAGAATTGTATATGCTATAGAGCATAGGGTAGAGGCATAGCTGCAAAGAGGGAGATGAGATCTGCCCTGGGTGGCACTTTGAACCTTTTTGAACTTTTGCAGTTAATTCTAAAATACAGTCTTGAGAACTCAGTTCCAAATATTGTAATACTACTGTGAATTTTTATCACAATTGCTGTAAGTGTTGCTAGTTGTGAGAGAGGTTTTTCTAAATGAAATTGATTAAGAATTACCTACATTACTATGAAGCAGACTTCGCCAATGTCATCGACTATTTTGCTAACAGAAAAGCAAGAAAAATTTTAGAATGTTGAAATTAAAGTTTTACTTCAAAAATAAACATAGTGTTTTAATTTATTTCCCTATACGTCATTTTGACTTTTTGTAGTATTTTGGTGTGTATTGAGAGGAGCGGCAAACTCAGCGATCAGCCCGGTGTCAAAAGCTCTAGCTACACCACTGGCATAGGGGAATATAGATTTGTGGATGTTATGTAATCCATAAAAACAGGGTGATTTAACATGACCAGGTTTTATTTTATTGATTGCTTTTGGCTAAGAAGTTATTTATTTCAATAATTTATGAACTTTTGTTCTTTTAAGACATAGTGTTGTCTTAATCCATAATAAGTAGAACTGTCACTTATAAGTAGAGTAGTAGTCTGGTCACTCTGATCAAGATAAGATAAGGATTTATGATGTCATTGGCTGATAAGATCAGTGACGTCATTGAGTGTGATTCGATCAGTAATATCATGAGTATGGAATGTTTGGAATTTCGCTGGGGGACTCATCTGTCATTGACTCGCATTGTGTCATTTTGTTCGCGTAAGGAATTCTGGGTAATTATTCGCATATGGAATTCTGGGTGATGGTTAGAGATAAGATCAAGTATGGAATCCTTGGAATTTCCCTTGGGGATACATCTGTCTGTGATATCACTTTGTGTGTTTTGGTTCACATATGGAATTCTGGGTAATTGTTCACATATGGAATTGTGGGTGATGGTTAGAGTATGGAAATCTGGGTAATAGTTAAGCGTATGGAATTCTGACAAGATTGAGATGTAGATAAGGTAAGAATTATAGAAGTGATGTCACATTATGTGTTTGGTTCGAGTGTAGACTTGTGGGTTATTGTCAGAGCATGGAATTCTGGGATGTGACTGTTTGTCATTGACATGAGATGAGCTTTTTTTTTGCATGTGGCATTATGGATAATGATTAGAGATTGGAATTCTGGAAGGATATTTGGTGAAGTGTTGGGGGTCTTTGGCTCGATTGTGGAACTATGTGAAAATATTTGTCAATATACCAGTAGACGTTTTCTAAAATAATTAGTTACTGAATATCACTGGTGTCCTCCTCGTCCCCCCACCCCTCAAACGCACAAACACATTTTTTTCCTTTCATGTTTATTTGAAAGGAAATTTACATTTACAAATATTTATATTTTCTAAAATAATTAACTATTTGATATCAGTAGTGTCCCCCATTTCCTTCCCCTTAAACACACACACAAACACCTTTTTTAAATGTTTACATTTTCTAAAATAATTAATTACTGGATGTCAATGGTGTTCCCCTCATTCCCCCCATCAAACGTGCACACACTTTTTTTTTCTTTCACGTTTTTCTTGTCAGTAGGTTGTAGTTAGACATTTTCTAAAATAATTAATTACAGGCTATCAGTAGTGTTCCCCACCCTCACACATTTTTTTCATGTTCACATTTCTAAAACTAATTAAATGTTACCTTTATTACAAGTTCTAAGCAGAATATATATTCTTAAATATGGAGAACACATCAACGATACCTTAATTGTTCATTTAATTTTACAAATACACATTTATTTGACTGAAATATTCTTTACAAGTATATTCACAATGAAAATTAAAACATGTAATTACCTAGAAATGTTTCACAAGATTTGTCTCTCTTGCTATTTCCTGAAGAAAGAAAAATTCCAATGGGAATTGTGTTCGCTCATTTTTTTTTACTTTATGGGATACAAAACATCACAACAACACACACACACACACACGACGATCTGTGGCTTGAAAGAACGAATTGCACTAAATAAACTGAAAATGCACTTGATTATTGTTCCTATAGGTTTCTGTCCAAAGTGACATCATTGAGTTGAGGTGGAAATGGACGTTATTGTCATGGGTATTCTGGGTGATGGTTAGAGTATGGAATCCTGGGTAATGGTTAGAGTATGAAATTCTGACAAGTGAGATTAGTTTTTTTTTTTTTTGTTTGTATGTGGCATTATGTTTTTTTTTTCCATTCCCAGCATTAATTTCAGAGTAGTGATTTTTTTTTTAACTCATTTATTATGTTAGGTATTTTTTCCAACACAAAGAAATAATTATTCTTATTTCAACTGAATATTAGGTCTGGTACTATAATTTTCAACTCTGGTACTATAATTTCAACTTAATTCTTCTGTTACAACTTCCAAAGATTATACTTTAGATTCCCATATTTTTCTTTTGCTGTAGTAAGTGTTGACTGAAAGGAAATGAGACAAATAAGGATTAGAAGTAAAATAAGTCACCGCTATCCACTTCTGTTAATTTTCACACTGTAGTGTGACCATTTGCACTAAGACTTGGTAATTTGCACTCATATATTTTTTTTTTGCATTCATAACTAAACAGAAATTAAGACTTTAAAACTAATAATTAAGGAATTGGCAGTGTACACTAGAAATATAAATTAAATAAACTTTAATATATACTTTCCAATATTTCAGCAACATCACATTGCCATCTTCTTGGGAACTTAATACAAAGACAAGTGCATGCAAGTACTACATAACAGCAAAATGAGAAATGAAGCAAGGAAGATACCGTTTTCCTAAAGTCCTGATGGTGCCCCTGCCGGCTATATTGGTAGTTCTTGGCCTTTGAGCTGAAGTTCTTCTGATAAATGTTTCCCAAATTTGGGGCAGTCTCATGCATCCAAATTTGTTGAGGTTTGGCATGTTCCTAAGGGCTGAGGCTGATTCCATGAATAGTCTTTCATATTTGAACTTGCTGCGGTGTATTATTGTGGCTTTCTTCCACCTTATTCTGTGGCGAGTATCCAGAACGTGGTCTGCAAGCCCGGAGTGGCTGTACTGGTGAAATCGGATGTAATCCTTGTGTTCTGAGATTCTGATATTTGCTGTCCTGCCTGTTTGGCCAAAGTAGGACAATTTACAGTTGCAAGGGACCTGGTATACACCAGGTAGGTCTAGAGGAAGTGGTTGATCTTTAGTGGAGCAGATAAGGGATGCCAATTTTCTATATGGTCTGTAACAAGTGGGGTTTTTCCCCCCCCCACCCCCCCCCCCCCCCACCCCCCCCCCCCCCCACCCCCCCCCCCCCCCACCCCCCCCCCCCCCCACCCCCCCCCCCCCCCACCCCCCCCCCCCCCCACCCCCCCCCCCCCCCACCCCCCCCCCCCCCCACCCCCCCCCCCCCCCACCCCCCCCCCCCCCCACCCCCCCCCCCCCCCACCCCCCCCCCCCCCCACCCCCCCCCCCCCCCACCCCCCCCCCCCCCCACCCCCCCCCCCCCCCACCCCCCCCCCCCCCCACCCCCCCCCCCCCCCACCCCCCCCCCCCCCCACCCCCCCCCCCCCCCACCCCCCCCCCCCCCCACCCCCCCCCCCCCCCACCCCCCCCCCCCCCCACCCCCCCCCCCCCCCACCCCCCCCCCCCCCCACCCCCCCCCCCCCCCACCCCCCCCCCCCCCCACCCCCCCCCCCCCCCACCCCCCCCCCCCCCCACCCCCCCCCCCCCCCACCCCCCCCCCCCCCCACCCCCCCCCATACGATTATCAGTTCTGGTTTTCGAGTATATGGATGAAATGCTTACAGATAACTTAAACAATGTCAATAGGTAGCATTAGACAATTTTCTAAAATAATTAATTGCAGGATACCAGTTTTCCCCACTTTTTTTTTCCATTCCCGACATTAATTTCACAGTAGTTATATGTCTGTCTGTTTGTTTTCTTTTATATTTACATTTTCTTGTATTATGATGTATTATGATCCGTGTTAATGATTCTGCATAAAGATTTCTTTGTCACCGATTTTTGCACATATGGTCTTCATATAGATGTAATTTTCTAGATCTTAAAAATTCATTAATTTTTCCTAAAGAAATGTTAACTTTTTTTACAATAATTAAACAGAATTGCATTAAGGTATAAAGTTATGGTTTTATATATCAACTTCTAAACAGAATAACTGAGTAAAAATTTCACTGTGGAAAACACATCAACAACATAAAACTTTTATTCATTTAAGTTTCCAAATGCATATTTTATTTTGCTGAAATATTATTTACAAATATATTCACAAAGAAAAATTCGAAAATGTAATTACCTAGAAATATTTTACAAGATTTAGTTTACACTCTTAACATTTTACAATGAGTTCAATAAAGAAAATGTTCATTACTCACTGTTTCTTGATTACATTAGATCAAAATAGCTAGTCATGCAAAAGATCTTAAGAGCAGACACCATAGGAAGCACAGCTCCATACATTTGATAAGGTGTTCGCCTGGATAACACACCTTGCCTCCCTAAACTTTCCATGTATTCTTTTGTCACGAGATATACACACAAGCAGTCTTCGTATAATGTTTGCAAATGTCCCAACATAAAGAATCTTTATCAAATTGAATATAAAGTCTTGAAAGTCTAATTTTACCATTCATGAATTTAGATGGTTAGCAATAATTTTTCCCATGATACGAATAATAGGTAATTCAGTTTCCAAAAATAGCAAAATCTCTCAGCTTCTTCACAACTAATAGACAAAACTTTACTTCCACCAGCTCCTGTATCATCGACCATTAGTTCCCCATCATTTGAGAATATAACAGTCTCCGAGGTCCAATTCGTAGTCTACACTTCTTTGCAAGTAGGCGAGCATAGGAAACACACCTCCATACATCTGATTAGGTGTTAGCCTGAATAATACACCTTGCCTCCCTAAACTTTCCATGTATTCTTTTGTCACCAGATATACACAAGCAGTCTTCATATAAAGTTTGTAAATGTCCCAACATAAAGAATCTTTATCGAATTGAATAAAGTCTTGAAAGTCTAATTTTACCATTGATGAATTTAAATGGTTAGCAATAATTTTTCCAATGACACGAATACGTGTTAACCTCCTACCGGCCAAGGTGGATGAAATAGCAAGACTACCCCAGACTTTTTCATGTATCAAAACTTCATTGGCATTCTATCTTTTATCAAGTATTTACCCTCCTCCACTGTTAATCCCTTAATGGCAATTTGAGAGCCATTTAGCGGATTAACTGTGGTCGAGCGACTTTTGTGTCACTTGTCTTTACATGTACTCTGTTACTTCGAATTTTCTTCACTGTACTAGAATATTTGATCGTTTTTTTTTTTGTACTAGGATATTTGATCATTTTTTTTTTTTGCTGAACAATTTATTTCTTGTGTCTCTTTCCAAAAATAGAAGTTTCACACTGCCAAAATAAATAATCAATCCTGAAATGACCATAGATCAGCCTTTGCAATGAATATACTTTAGTAATAGTTAATTTCCTCCACTTTACTGACAGTATAGATTCATTTTCGCGAATTTTCAAATGTTCGTTTACGTTTAAAATATTTTGTCAAATATTTATATTTTTAAATAACATTTAGTGAAATAAATATGACATTTTGCTTTCTTTCTTTGCAAAATAACTTTATATGGATTGTCACATTTCAATTTCAGGAACGATTGTTTTTTTTTTATGAACAACAAATGATTATAAACTGCATTACTCGGTTTCCGATATTGTATCTTTTTAGTATCAAAAATTTATACCTAATGGTATTTTATCAGAGACTCTTCGCCTTCTTCTTTTGCTGAAAATTGCAACAGAGAGGTTTTTTTTTTTTTGTAGGATGCACATTACTATAATATCTAGTGCTTAACAACTGTAGGTATGTTGAAAATATAATAGGAAGGATATCCTGTATGGAATGATTAAAAATTTATGCTCATTTTTAGGATTTTTTACTGCAACCCCCCCCCTCCTCTCCTGTCCTGGAACTCCCTGGAACCGAGTTGCATAACTACTTTAAATTTCTATAGCTTTGAAAGCTTTCAGATGATATTCAAAATCTCTTATTTCAGTTTACCGTTTTGGCAAAAGAAATAAAGCAATAATATTGTTGTATATCGAAGCTTCTAATTCTGTACTCTTTCTTTGAATCTGAAATCAGCGGTCTCCTGAAATTATTCTAAGATTTAGAAATATTATGCTGTATTTTCAACATGTAAAACCCACACAAAGAAATTTCAATTGTGTTATTTCTGTTTCTTTTACAAAAAAAAAAAATCTAAATATTACTACTTCTATTTCTGCTGATTGCTATTTCTGAAATGCGTCTTAGAAATGCTGGACAATAATCCTCTTACCTAGAGGAAAAGCTAAAAGTCTCAGATTTTTAGCTTTTCCTTTTAGACTTTTGAGAAACACAAGACAGAAAGTTTCTTAGAAGTCGCACTAAATTGCCTCAAGCAAGAATGTCTTGTTTCTTTTTCTGTTGTTCAGATATCCTAACACAGTAAAACTGACATTTCTTTTACAGCTGATGAAGTATTTATGCCAAAAATGATTTCTTTATTTATAGTGTTCAGTTTCACTTTTATTATCAAAAAATTCTAAATTATTTGATAACTATCTTGAAAAAAATTACTGCTATTGCTGTTGCTGCTCTTGCTTGCCATCTCACAAATGAATTGTATATTGGGTATACTTTCTAATATTCCTTTCTGCCCAGTAATAAATTGTAGACTAACGGAGATTACCAACCCCCCCCCACCACTGGGAACCAGTTCAAAAGAACATGCCCAGAAGGCAGCACACTAAAGTACCTCGTGCAATAACTGAATATTTTACAGGTAGAAATTCCTTGTTCTGTTTTTCCATCTTTCTGATTGATTAGCAGACATTGAAGCATATTCTGATATTGCATTTGTAGGATGACAGTGTTTTTAAATATTACTTTCCCCTATTAGCTAACGGCACATAACTTCCTGATTAATAATAGGGAAATAATATGTATGTTTTCTTATTTATAATTTGCAAATTTATAATAATCAAAACTTAGTTTCTGTGTCGAAAAAAATTAAACGTTATGTGGAATTATTATGGAAAAATCACGAATGAAATAAAAACTGCTGTACCTATGTTTCATAACAGCTTTCAGGTGTCTGGTAATGTTGCAATGGGAGGGGGGGTTATGCTATCAAAGTCAAAATAAAGTTCATTCGTATTGTGAAAGGAAATGAAATTTCACATTTGATGCATTTGATATACATATTTTCAATGATAAAAATAAGCAAATGTATCGCTTACTTTAAAAATTGGAGAATAAAATATCTGAATTATGCAGTATAAATATCTATAACTGTTAATTTCATTTTGTAATGACCAATTATACAGTGAAACCAAGAAAGTGAAAGTACAAAGAACAGTAGATTACTATATAATATAAAGAAAAAATTTAGTGATATGATTAAAGAATTTCACGTTATTCTCTATAAAGCAAAGTTGCTCCAGCGTGTCCTAAAGGAAATCTGTGAAGTATTATTCGATTTCGATGGTTTTGTACAAAAATAAAAATAACGTCGGCAGCCAGTTTTCTTTTCTTTTTTTAAAAGAATATTTCAAATAATTATCGTGAATTAATTTCTTCGAGAACAAAGAATAATGTTTTGTCTAGAAAGCGATTAGAAAAAAATTAGCGCAAAAAAATTAAAAATGAAATTGGTTCTCCAAGGAAAGCAATATTTAAGTGAAGAAATTATGCAAGACCTTTATTTTGTCCAGAAATTAAAATTGTATTGTACAATAAAAAGAGAAAACAAAAATATAAATAATTTCTCTATTTTTAGTCTATCCTATATAACTAAAATCCAGTTGACCAGCATAGAACAAGGATGTGCGTTTCTTGTTATAGGCAACTGAGAGGTAGTTACGAACGTGAGATAATCCGATTAACCGTTCTCTTCAGCATGAGGGTTTATCACACCTTCTAATGGACAGGATGGTCAAATTGCACTTCTTATCCTGGTTCTTTAAACATGTGGACTGAATCATATCCAGATTTAGTTGGACGTCTATAGGCATCCTGGCCGTTTGAAGGTTAATTCAGTTTTTCCAAAAATAGTAAATGATTATCGATGTCATACGTTTTTGGTGAAAATCTCTCAGCTTCTTCACAACTAATAGACAAAACTTTACTTCCACCAGCTCCTGTATCATCGACCATTAGTTCCCCATCATTTGAGAATATAACAGTCTCCGAGGTCCAATTCGTAGTCTACATTTCTTTGCAAGTAGGTAGCTACGAATGTGAGATAATCCGATTAACCGTTCTCTTCAGCGTGAGGGTTTATCACACCTTCTAATGGACAGGATGGTCAAATTGCACTTCTTATCCTGGTTCTTTAAACAGGTGGGCTGAATTATATCCAGATTTAGTTGGACGTCTAGAGACATCCTGGCCGTTTGGAAGGTTAATTCAGTTTCCAAAAATAGTAAATGATTATCGATGTCATACATTTTTGGTGAAAATCTCTCAGCTTCTTCACAACTAATAGACAAAACTTTACTTCCACCAGCTCCTGTATCATCGACCATTAGTTCCCCATCATTTGAGAATATAACAGTCTCCGAGGTCCAATTCGTAGTCTACATTTCTTTGCAAGTAGGTAGCTACGAACGTGAGATAATCCGATTAACCGTTCTCTTCAGCGTGAGGGTTTATCACACCTTCTAATGGACAGGATGGTCAAATTGCACTTCTTATCCTGGTTCTTTAAACAGGTGGGCTGAATCATATCCAGATTTAGTTGGACGTCTAGAGACATCCTGGCCGTTTGGAAGGTTAATTCAGTTTCCAAAAATAGTAAATGATTATCGATGTCATACATTTTTGGTGAAAATCTCTCAGCTTCTTCACAACTAATAGACAAAACTTTACTTCCACCAGCTCCTGTATCATCGACCATTAGTTCCCCATCATTTGAGAATATAACAGTCTCTGAGGTCCAATTCGTAATCTACATTTCTTTGCAAGTAGGTAGCTACGAACGTGAGATAATCCGATTAACCGTTCTCTTCAGCGTGAGGGTTTATCACACCTTCTAATGGACAGGATGGTCAAATTGCACTTCTTATCCTGGTTCTTTAAACAGGTGGGCTGAATCATATCCAGATTTAGTTGGACGTCTATAGACATCCTGGCCGTTTGGAAGGTTAATTCAGTTTCCAAAAATAGTAAATGATTATCGATGTCATACATTTTTGGTGAAAATCTCTCAGCTTCTTCACAACTAATAGACAAAACTTTACTTCCACCAGCTCCTGTATCATCGACCATTAGTTCCCCATCATTTGAGAATATGACAGTCTCCGAGGTCCAATTCGTAGTCTACATTTCTTTGCAAGTAGGCGAGCATAGGAAACACACCTCCATACATCTGATTAGGTGTTAGCCTGGATAATACACCTTGCCTCCCTAAGCTTTCCATGTATTCTTTTGTCACCAGATATACACAAGCAGTCTTTATATAAAGTTTGTAAATGTCCCAACATAAAGAATCTTTATCGATTTGAATAAAGTCTTGAAAGTCTAATTTTACCATTGATGAATTTAAATGGTTAGCAATAATTTTTCCCATGATGCGAATATGTGTTAATTCAGTTTCCAAAATATATTTTTGATGAAAATCTCTGAGCTTCTTCACAACTAATAGAGAACACTTTACTTCTACCAGCTCCTGTATCATCGACCATTAGTTCCCCATCGTTTGAGAATATGACAGTCTCCGAGGTCCAATTCGTAGTCTACTCCTCTTTGCAAGTAGGCGAGGATATCAGACCACTTCCTGCATAATTTTTCCCAAGTGGTCCTGGATAACCACATCACAATGTACATATCTTCTAAAATAATAATTGGTTTCCATCCTTTTAGAGTTATGGGAAGAGTTTTGTCTCATGCTATTTTCCTGAAGAAAGAAAATTTCAAAGACTTTTGTGGCTCACCCATTATTTTACTGTACCAGACACAAAACACCACAACACAATACGGTAGCTGCACTGGATGAACAATTGCAGTAACTGAAAAGACACTCGATTCAATTGGTTTTCCTTATAATTCTGTTTAACCTGACCATATCTTCAAAAATGTAACATTTGCGTAGATGACTCATGACATGTTTTCGCATGCTGTTGGATATGATGTTGATATGATTTTATCTTACTTTGTGACATCATAGGGCAAAGCTTATATCTGTGGGTCGAATGGTTTTCTATATTATTTATCTTTATTATGTTAAATATTTTTTATGGTAAGTGACATACTTCAAACTGATAACCAGAGGTTATCAGTTTGGGTGACATCACTAACGGATATCTGCAAAAGGAGAGGGCACTCATCTCCCTTGACTGAGCAGATATCTTCTGGAGGTGAGGGGGGGTGGGGTCATTGTCAGGAAGACTGCCATCACCCTCTCGACTACCCTGTCACCCTCCACCACCTAGTGCTATATTTTATCTCCCCCCTCCTAACAATTTCGTACATATGAGTGACAGAACTAGTCTTGCTCTTACATCAAAAACGCTGTTTGAACAAGTAATAGTAACTCTCGATGGTGTTTTCAAAAATAAAGAGAAGGTATGTTTTCTTTTTTTTCACACAGTTGTACATGATAAAAGTTTAAAATCATGTGACTGACAGTCAAAACTTTTTTTAAAACTTTATGACCCTACTGTTTACAAGTAGAACAAAAAAGACAGAGCTAGCAAATAACTTAATTGTGGATTTTTTAATGGATAAAGTACAAAATGAATAAAATAGTGACAATTTTGTTACAATATCAGATGCATCCAACAGATTAGAATAGAAAAAAAAAGAAAGAAATGCGAGCTTGCAGACAAATCTTGTGAAATTTCTTGCCACAAACTAATCAGAGACTTTTTTGAAAATCCATTGAGTGAATTATTAATCTTATTTGTTCATGCCAACCTTCAAATATTGCAAGAAACTGTCAACTCTTTGGGAAAAAAAAATTCAGCTACAGAAGTAGCTTGGAAGCACAAGGAATTGGATGTTACGACATTTATTGATGTCGTACCAAAAATGTACGACATCGAAAATCATTTACTATTTTTGGAAACTGAATTACCATGTATTCATATCATGGGAAAAATTATTGCTAACCATCTAAATTCATCAATGGTAAAATTTGACTTTCAAGACTTTATTCAGTTCAATAAAGATTCTTTATTTTGGGACATTTATGAACATTATATGAAGATTGCTTGTGTATTTCTGGTGACATAAGAATACATGGAAAGTTTAGTGAGGCACGGTGTCATATCCAGGCTAACACCTTATCAGATGTATGGAGCTGTGCTTCCTATGGTGTCCAATCTTAAGACCCTTTTGCGTGACCAGTTATTTGGATGTAATCAAGAAACAGGGAGTAATGAACATTTTCTTTATTGAACTTATTGGAAAATGTTAAGAGTGTAAATTAAATCTTGTAAAATATTTCTAGATATTTCTAGATAATTACATGTTCGAATTTTTCCACAGTGAAATTTTTACTCAGTTATTCTGTTTAGAAGTTGATATATAAAACCATAACTTTATACTTTATTGCAATTCTATTTAATTATTGTAAAAAAAGTTAACATTTCTTTATTAATGAACTCTTAGGATCTAGAAAAGTACATCTATATGAAGAACCATATGTGTAAAAATTGGTGACAAAAAAAAAATTTCAGCAGAATCATTAACACGAATCATAATACAAGAAAACGTAAATGTAAAAAAAAAAATATATATATATATATCAATGCTGTGAAATTAATGCTGGGAATGGGAAAAACAAATCCTGTAATTAATTATTTTAGAAAATTGTCTAATGCTACCTATTGACATTGTTTGAGTTATCTGTAAGCATTTTGTCCATGTACTCGAAAACCAGAAAGATATTTTCAGGCGCAAACTTTGTTTGCTCAGACTTGGATAAAAGATTAAACTAAATTTATTATAGTCTAACCAAGTGAAAAATATACTTTCAACTGATAATCTCAATTAGAATATTTGTGTCATTAGCATCACAGAAGGACCATGCATAATTGGAACTTTGTATCATAGAAATTAACAAAGTATACTACAGAGCTAATATTCATTTGAAATAACAATAAATAACTATTTATTTATGCTGACAAGTGAAGGGTCTAATAACAGATTGCTAGCGCAGAGTCCAAACCTTGTTTGTCTCATTTCCTTTAAACTTACTAATGCTAAAGAAAAATAGTACATTTAAGAAAAAAATTAAAATTTCAGCTGCAGAAGTAGCTTTGAAGCACAAGGAATCAAAGGTAAAATTAATAGTCAGAAGGGTCAACAAGTTCATCCCACAGTTTTGCAAGCAAAAGCAGTTTCTGTATGCCAATGAAGAGTACATAAAAAGTAGATTTTGAAAAGCATATTTTGAATTTTTAAAGTAAAATAGATAAAAACAACCAATCAGATTGAAAAAAAATATATATAGAAGAATATCAAAAGCCTGCATCGAGTGATGCGAATTTTTAGGTTGCAGCATTCCAAATGTGAAAACAATATGGGTGTGAATGTCAAAACTTTGAAAAGCTGATGAATTTCTTGTTTGCCGTGATCATAAATATTTATTTGAAGGTAAACATTTTATTTTTCTTTACAATTTTTTTTCTTTTTTTTTTTATGGTCAACATTGATTTCGCATATTGTTTTCAAGAAAATATGGTAACTCTACTTTCAGACACTTGTTAACTTTAAAGTCTTAATTTCTGTTTAGTTATAAATGCGAAAAAAAAATTATGATTGCAAATTACCAAGTCTTAGTGCAATCTGTCACACTACAGTTTGAAAATTAACAGAAGCGGATAGCGGTGACTTTACTTTACTTCCAATCCTTGTTTGTCTCATTTCTTTTCAGTCAACACTTCTAAAGCAAAAGAAAAATATGGGAATCTAAAGTATAATCTTTGGTAAATTTAGTTTAATCCTTTATCCAAGTGTAAGCGAACAAAGTTTACAAATATGACCTCTCCTTTGCTTCTGCCTTAGTATCACCACTCTGGGGCTGCCTCCCACTGACGAGACCTCAATAAAGGTCGAAACCGGTCTGGGTGGTGGCCCTTCCCCTTAATGCATAGCAGTATACATGTTCGCAAGGAGATGTGCTTTGCATTATGGGAGATACTGAGACAAGAAGTGATGAGAGCTTGGTCCACCTTTGCTACGAGTTGCCAAGGGATTTACCACCTTACATCAGTCCTGGAGATATTTTCAGGTGCAGACTTTGTTTGCTTACACTTGAATAAAGGATTAAACTAAAAATAGTCTAATCAAGTTCAAAATAAACTTCCAATATAATCTTTGGAAGCTGTAACAGAGGAATTAAGTTGAAAATATAGTACCAGACCTAATATTCAGTTGAAATAAGAATAAATAATTATTTTTTTGTGTTGGAAAAAATACCTAACATAATAAATGAGTTTTAAATATATATCACTACTGTGAAATTAATGCCGGGAACGGAAAAAACCATAATGCCACATGCAAACAAACAAAAAAAAAACTCATCTCACTTGTCAGAATTTCATACTCTAACCATTACCCAGGATTCCATACTCTAATCATCACCCAGAATTCTACACACAGGAAGTCACACATACCCATGACAATAACATCCATTTCCACCTCAACTCAATGATGTCACATTGGACAGAAACTTATAGGAACAATAATCAAGTGCATTTTCAGTTTATTTAGTGCAATTCGTTCTTTCAAGCAACAGATCGTCGTGTGTGTGTTGTGTTGTTGTGATGTTTTGTGTGTCCCATTTTCTTTCTTCAGGAAATAGCAAGAGAGACAAATCTTGTGAAATATTTCTAGGTAATTACATGTTTTAATTTTCATTGTGAATATACTTGTAAAGAATATTTCAGTCAAATAAATATGTATTTGTAAAATTAAATGAACAATTAAGGTATCGTTGATGTGTTCTCCATATTTAAGAATATTTATTGTGCTTGGAGCTTGTAATAAAGATAACATTTAATTAGTTTTAGAAATGTGAACATGAAAGAAAAAAATGTTTGTGTGTGTGTGAGAGAGAGGGAGAGAGAGAGGGGAACACCACGGATAGCCTGTAATTAATTATTTTAGAAAATGTCTAACTACAACCTATTGACAAGAAAAATGTGAAAGAAAAAAATTGTGTGTGTGTGTGTGTGTGTGTGTGTGTGTGTGGACACTACTGATATCCAATAGTTTATTATTTTATTAGAAAATGTAAACATGAAAGAAAAAAATAAGTGGATGAGTGGAGATATAAAGCAAGAAATATGAAATAAAAGGTGATCAGCATACTCAATGACAGTACAAATTAATTAGGAAAAGTAAGTGGGAAAAAATTATGATTATTATGACTCCTCCATGGAGTCAAAGGACTGATCATGGGAGGACACTCTACTCTACTTCGCTGAATACATCTCTCCCATTCCTCTACTATTTAATTCTACTAATACCACTCTACTATCATCATCACCAAGAACAGTATTTTTTCTCTATAAATTGCATGTGTTCTGAAGTCGATTTGTCTGTGCACAGGATGAAAAACCCGAGTTAAATTAGCTAAGCAGGCCTAAGTAAATCCAAAAGGTTTTTCATTATATAGCAAGTGAGAGGGAAAACGACTACAGTAGGATGACTTTTATCAATGCTGATAGTAGAAATGTGACAGAGGCAAAAGAAATTTTTGGATTGCTAAGTGATAATTTTGCAAAGGTGTATCATTTCAGTGGGGAGTTTGCAGTTGCTGATAAGAGAGACCTACAGAAAATCAGGGACTTATCGAGGGAGGCCACATACTACCCGCACCAGTTATCACACTTATTCTTGAATTCATTCACACTGCTTGTGCACACAACATCCAATGGCAATTCATTCCAATCATGCACCATCCTATGAGAGAAAAATCTAGCCCTTACCCCCTTCTTAGCAGCATGCATTCTCAGCTTACAAGGATTTCCCCACCCTCAATAAAATTAAATTTTCATCAACTGAAATCTTACATGCCCCTTTCAGAAGTTTGTAAGTCTCAATCATATCACCCCCTCTTTCTCCTGTTTGCTAGTGCCTGCAGCCTACAGATTCTCAGTCTGTCTTCATAATCAGTATTCCACAATCCTGATATCATTTTTAGTACTCTCCTTTGCACACTCTCTCTCTCTGCTGTATCAGAATCACAACAGAAACCAGACCTGTGCACAATAGTCCAAGTGAGGTGTAATCAAGACCTTGTGGAGAGGCAAAATGAAAACATATGAACGTTCGTTTCAGCATTGTAATTTTCTTTTGGGTGTATTTGCAGTCTTTACTACATCCCTGAACTTCAAGATCCCTAGCCTTATCAGTTTCTTCTATCATAATCCCGCCAATATAATACGACATTGGATATCTAATCATGCCAGATTGCATAACTGCATTTACTGACATCCATTTTTCCATGCCCACAATTCCAGCCTATTCAAATCATTCCACAAGTACAGTGGTATCTCGCTAATCCAAACCTCTTTAGTCCGAACCCTCCAGTAATCCGAACTGCGGTTTGAAAGAAAAAAAGTTTTATTTATTACGTATTATTATATTGTGTACTATTATTTTTAATTAATAATTATTATTTAACTATTATTATTTACTACTATAAGAAGCCAAAAGGCTATTTCACCGGCGACATAATACGGGATTTACCATCTCCCTTAAACTTATTATTATTTACTTTATTATTATTACAGTACAGTATTTTTATTCATACTGTCGATTGTACGGTTATAGTGTAGGTCTATTTTGATTTATTGTGTATTCACGTTTGCTGAGAAGCCGTCGAACCTGAAGCAATTCGAGCGTCATGGAAAAAACTGTGGCCTTCTAGAATTCCAAGATAACTACGGTGATGCGCAAAAAGAGGAAATTCAAAACGTGCATAATTTAATTAAAAATAGAAATCCAGAGGTTGATATTTCGCAAACAGATGTTATAGAATGGATTACAGGTAGAACCGAAAGTGAATTCGAAATCAAATCAAATGCTGGAATTATAAATATGACGCTACAGAATGAATTAGAAGACGATGATGACGAAAAGAACTCGAAGGAAAAAAAAAGTAAAACATGGAGAGGCAGTTGACAGTTTTAATATGAGTGTAGAATGGGCTAAGCAGAATGATACGCCATTCCACAAAATTTTATTGCTAATGCAGCTCCGAGAAGAAACATTCGAAAAAAGTTTAGCTTCCAAGAAGTAAAAGAAAATCAGGGACTTTTTTACAAAGAAATAAAAAAAAACTTTTTTGTGTTATTTTGTGAAACTTTTTTTTGTGTGTGTTGTGTACAAGAAAGTGATATTTTTTACACAAATTAAGTTATGTATTGAACTATGCAATTTTATTAAATCAGAATCCTTAACAATACAGGTACATACAAAATAAACTTGTGTACTGTATTATTTTTTAAATTTTACATTACAGTACAGTAGCTTTTTTTCTATCAGATACTTCATTTATTTACAGAATTAAATTGATGTACCATTAAAATCTGATTATTTTTTTCTTAAACGCTAGTTATTGTCTCTTGGATGAAAATTCGCTAATCCGAACTTTTCTCTAATCCGATCGAGCATGGTTTTTATTGGTTCGGATTAGCGAGATACCACTGTACTGCATATTAGCAGCATTCCTGATTACCGTATCTATCTTTTCATCATAAGCAAATAGGTGTATGTCGTCTGTCAAATCCTTCCCAACTCATTAATGTACAGAATGAATAACAGTGGACCAAGGACCGCTCCTTGTGGTACATCACTAGTTACCTGAAATCTTGCAGACTTATATACCACTTTTTGATATCTGTCATTGAGCCATCCTCTTATCCCCGCTAATATTTTATAATCCAAACCCATATTCTCCAATTTATTCAATGTATCCATTCCTCTTATCTACTTCGATGGCAACGTTGATAATTCATAACTTCCCCATGTTGTTTACTGCAAAGTAGAGATTCACTGTCGACCAATTTCTGAATGCGAGCCCTGACCAGTTAGTCCAAAATCTTCACCACCATTCCTGAGATACTAATTTTTGGATAGTTGGATACATTAGTCTTTGCACCATCCTTGTGCAATGGGATTACCATACGTTCTTTCCATTCCTGCAGAATCTTCTCTGTTCTGCGACTCAAATTATATAGCCTGGTCAAAGGAATAGCCAGTTTGGCTGAACACCCTTTTAGCACCCTGAATGCGAGCCCTGACCAGTTACTCCAAAATCTTCACCACCACTCCTGAGATACTAATTTTTGGATAGTTGGATACATTAGTCTTTGCACCATCCTTGTGCAATGGGATTACCATACGTTCTTTCCATTCCTGCAGAATCTTCTCTGTTCTGCGACTCAAATTATATAGCCTGATCAAAGGAATAGCCAGTTTGGCTGAACACCCTTTTAGCACCCATGCTGATATCCTATTAGTCCCTATTGCTGAATTCTTATTTAGTTTGTGAAAAAAAGCTCTAATACCTCCTCTTTAAACACTCATGTTTCTTCATTCAGTAAAGAGGTAGCAGTGAACTCTCAACCTGGTTGCATACACCAGGTTGATGGCTTTTAGCAAGATCCTCCGTTGCTCAGTCGGTATAGATAAAGCCCTTTGGTCGGAAAGACCTGGGTTCGATTCCTATCCGTGACGTGAGGAACCTTTATCTGGTCTTTTTCAACAAAAGGTGAGTTAGCCAGTCTTATACAGAAGACGGGAGTTTTTTCATCTGGAAACTCACAATTTTCGTCTATTAGAACAGGCAAACCGGCTCTGTAAACACTGCTTGCAGTCAGGAACACTTAAGACCAGCCATAGGCTTGATCCGTCAGCTATATGTCGGTCCCGAGCCCGGATAAAAATGTTGGGGGGGGGGGTTTGAAATAGTGGCATACTTCTCCGTAAAATGGGCACTCAGTTAAACAACCTTTTCTGCATCTCTCACCCTCACACCATCTGCATCCAGAACAGTTATTCTTTAATATTCATTTTTTCTTTCACTTGCAGCATACTGCTATCGATAGAATCCTTGTGGGTTGTCATTAGCTTGCAAAGCCAGTTTCTTTTGATACTCAAGTCACACCTTAGCTTTCCGTTGAACAGTTGTGACTATTTTAGCCTACTGTTTATAATTTTCATTACTGACATTGCGTAATAAGATTACACAGCCATTTGTCTCCTACACTATCTCCTACCCTATTTATAATTCGAACTCTCCGGACACATCCTAATATTGCATCATTTAAGTATTTTTTATATGCTTCCCATCCAGAAACCGACACCATTCTGTGAACTCAGCATACTTCTAAGTTAGTCATAACTTCCTACTTTGCAGTTCAGTATGTAACCTTTTCTGAATGGAAAGTTCATAAACTTAGTTATTTCCCAAGTGAGTACCACATGATCACTGTCACCAACCGCAGGCAGAATATTTACGCCTTTAACTGAAAACATATGACACTATTATCAAATTTAACACACTTTGACCTCAAGTTTCTCCTGTCATATGCTGCTTGAGGAAGTTGTCTTGCAACAGCTCAATAAATTCAGTTTCATTCTTCTCATGAGATTATACTGCTACCCAATCAATATGTCTCCGGTTATGGTTACTCTTTTCGAGCCCATTGTCTCTATATAGTGATGCATTTCATCTTCACTAGCAACCGATCCACCAGGTTGCAACATCACCCCACTATGTAATTGATCTTGTTAGATTCCACCTCACACCAGATGACATCAAATTCACTGCCACATGAAACACTGCTATTAGTACTACAGTCTTAGGTCTCAATACTAACTGAATTTAAGTCATCTGATATCATTAGCAGCATATCATTATGCTTCCCCTCCTCCTCTTTTATCCTGTCTATCCCTCCTAGAAATACTATACACTTTACACTCAGTACCATTTAGTATGTCTGATTCTGAGAGACTGGGCTGACTAATGCCTACAATCTGAGGTCGCAACATATTGACTAAGGCAACAAACTCTACCCCTTTGTTTCTGACACTCCTAGCATTCGTGTTTAGACATAATAATCTACCTGCATGTTCTTTTGTATACTCTTGCCTGTATGACACAGTTAGCCAACTTGTTGATCTCTATTGTGCTCTAGTGCCTTATACATGTCGACATCTTTGCACACGTTTGATGGGTCCGAGCCAGATAAACACAAAGGCGAAATCGTTCTCTCTTAATCATTTCCATGATAATGTCCATTCCCATCATTAGCACAATTATATAACATTGTCGCTCTTTCACTCATATTGTCAGTGTTCCTCCCATTATAATTTAGTTTTGCTGACTCTCTGTGTTAGGTCTTATATCTGTTATTAATTTTTCAAGACTAGTGATACCAAATGCATTCAGGTGTAGGTCGTTTTCTTATACAAATCTAATTTTGTATAAGAAAAAAATGAAACTCACTTCCATATATCCAAAAACTCTCATCCATTCCTTCTCCACAGCCTATGCATCGAATTGTTTGCCATGACAGCTCTTCTTCTTAATTGATTTTTATCGTATCGAGATAATATATTTACTATTTTCACTTTCTCACTCTTCACTCTCATATTATTATTATTATTATTATTATTATTATTATTATTATTATTCCTGACACCTCCAAGGAGTCCGAAGACTCATCGGGGGTGGACACCTACAACTGTCTCAACCACTACAACGAATCTCTACTACGAATCATCTCCATCAACGTCATCTACCGCCCACCTCCACCACAACTGGTATTCTATGTCTGTAAATTGCTTGTGTTCTGAAGGGCCGATTTGTCTGTATGCGGGATGAAAAACCCGAGTTTCCGGGAGGAAAAACCCTGCTATATTGAACTTATCACTAGTTAAGTCGTGAATTGATTGTGTTATATTTTTAGTTTTGCTCCTGGAAAACTCGAAGTTATAACCCGTTCTTCAACAGCATATTTTATATGATAGAGTCGCCATAGCATATAACATCCTTCATTTTACAAACAATGTTACTTATCTGATTTTCGTTTACTGACTTACCTGATTCCGTGCTTTGTTGTTTTTTATTTTGCTGCTTAATTTTCTTTTCCTCCCTATGTTCATTCAGACCTTTCGACTTTCTGTAATTTCCACGTTGTCTCTCTGATAATCTGCTTTAATTTCACTATTAGATACTTGTCAAAATTGAGATAGATGTACAGAAGGTGTTCAGCATATTGAAAACTAGCAATGTGAATACAGCAGTGGAACTGCATGGAATGTCAGCCTGTGTACGAGGTGAATGTGCAAATTCGTTATTCGTTAATTTGTATATAAATGATATAGGGAAAGATTTCAGGGGGGGAGGGGTACTCAGTTGTTTGTTGATGATTCAAAACTGGGGAGGGCAATAGTTGATAAATGTGATTTGGAGATGATTTAGGCATTGTAAGCGAAGGAATATGCGGATGAGTTTAATGTTGAAAATGTTGCATCTTGCAACTCACATTCATGGTACTAGATTGCAGGAAATTGACGAGGTAGGGACTTGGAGTTAATGTGGACAGAGATTAGTAAAACAGATCGATGGATTACTTGGCTGTTGAAAAATACACTAATAAGTAAAGATAGGGAAATTATTATCCCTCTTTATGGGGCTATGATTGTGTTGCATCTTGACTACTGTGCACAGATTTGGTCACATGGGCTTATCTGGGATCAGAAAGTGGTATAGAGGATACAAAGACAAGTAACCAAGCTCTTGTCAGGTCTGTGGAATGCTCCGTATGAAAATAGGTTGAAGCTGTGTGGGTCACATAATTATTTGATGGAAAAGAGGACATTATAGAAACTTATATAAGTTATCAAATTGGTTTTATAAAATTGATGCAAAGAAATTTTTTCAATATACGACAAACAGAGAACTAGGGGGCTCATCCATAGAAGTTGTGTAAAGGTATGGTTAGTAAGGGTATGCGGACTGGAATTTTTGCGTGGAGAGTGGGGAATGGATTGGCACTTCATTGTGAGTGCCCTGACACTGAATGAGTTTAAAGAGAGGTATGATGTGTTGTGTGTGTATAGGACTGTAGTTATACTTTTCCCGAGGAGCTCCAGGGATTTCCTTCACTGTTTGGTGCTCTTAAATTGGCACAAATGTTTCGTGGGCCCCAGCTAGAGTCTCGTGCGGACAAGTACTACCCCATGTGTGTATAAAAGTTAGTGTGGATCTCTTATGATGAGCCTCTAGACTGCATGGAGATTCTTGTATAATAATAATATTTATTCATTAATAATAATATTTTTTGATTATTTATACCTTGGGATGTTTCAGAGTCCTAGTCTCGTTTTGGCTCTCACTATTTGATATATGCCACAGATTACTCCTGAAGTGAGTGCATCAGAGATATAGCAATACTCCTCCTTACGATGATTCACTCACATGACACTTTTTAGTTATGACTGGTGCCCATTTATATAATGCTGTATTCACACATACGATGCTTTTAGCGATATGACGCTCCTGTGAATCAGCTGAAGTGCAGTTTTTGTGAATTATCTTTACTTTGTTGCTGGCTGCATTCTCTTTGTGTTTTGTTGCGAATTATAAACTGTCTATAACCATTATTTTATTTTATTGCTATGAGTAATGACAGATAAAATTACCGTATTTGCCGGCGTATAGGAAGCACCCCTTTTTTGTACACATTTTTTAGGAAAAAACTTTATCACAGAATATTATAATGAATTTACAGTATTTCTTGACGATTAAAAGGCGTACCCACCTTTTAATCGTCAAAACCCAGAAATTCATCTCCAGAGCTAAATGAAAAAACATTTGAAACCTCTTCTAAATCAGAATTTGAGTCCTCATGCAACATATTGTCCTCTGTACCATCCAGTTAATTACTAATTCCACACTTCTTAAATGATTTAACCACTATCTCAGTTTTCCCAGCATCCCATGAAGCTTTGACCCACTCAAAAACTTGCGAAATGCTAGGCCCTTCCTTCTTCCTGATGGCGTAACCTCAAAATCTGAAGACTGCTTTCAGATGTTCCACTTCTCCTTCATAAATCCCTTAAATGGTTTATTAATACAGACATCTAAAGGTTGAAGCTGACTAGTTAGACCTTCTGGAATTACAGCTAACTGAGTTTTCAATTCCTTGAGTTTATTTGTAACATCGTCTGTTCTGTGAGAACGAAACTGATCCCATACTGGCATGGCAGGCTTCTTCAACAGTCCTCCAGGGCGCCTAGACCAAATTTTATCTATCCATAACTTCATTCCTCCTCCATCCATCCAGCCTTTTGCGTGAGCATGCACAAATACTTCTTTAAGCAGGTTTTCTTTGGGTGGCGTCTTCGTTTTAAAAATCAATAGTGGCGGCAATTTTGTCCCATCAGCACAGCAGGATAAAACAACCGTGTAGTGAGTTTTTTCGTGCCCCGAAATTTTAATAGTAACACTGTTAGTGCCCTTGGAATCTACAGTTTTGTTTGAGGGTACATCAAAAGTCATCGGAACCTCGTCCTATTTACGTAAGTTCAAAATTTTCTGGTTTCCTTGCATTAATGACGAATCGATGAAATTCAATCATTTTTTCTTCATATTCAGTCTGTGTAACTCAGTAGAAGTGGCGTTTGCACTCTACAGCGCTTGACCGCACGAAGAAAGGATTTGGTGGTTCAACTCTAGTCGCCGACTAAAGGAAATTTTTCTAAGCCTTTTTTCGGTCGGTTCCCGAGTTAGTCGATCTCTGGCACGGGCTAGCGGGGTTTTTCTCCAGGAAACTCGGGTTTTTCGTCTCGTAAACTCAAGAAAATCCGTAGAACCCACACTATTTTCAGACATAAAAAATATTGTGTTAGGGACCACGAGATGGCGGCACTAGCTTGCCGCCTTCTCCACTACGTACCGATGAATCGGTGATAGCCTTGCGCCAGCTATCTCTGATTGGCTACCAGTGGAGATTGAACTGCCCACTCAGTCTGCAAAAGTTAGATAGGGCTAAAAAGGCGTTAGATGATTTTTTTAAAAAAAACTTGTAACGTTTTGTATTAGTAATCTGAATTATGCAGTAGTTTCTTTTGTGGTGGCGCCACAAGTCGACTTTTTGCTGCTGGTAACACTGCCAGTCGTGACATTTGTCTATTGGACGTGTGAACATGTGACAGAAATGATTCGCTGAAGTTTCAAACAATACTAGTACGAATGCAGAGAACTTAACGTTGTTAAGTACTACTTGAGTGCAATTACTTTTCGAAACTTTCAGTGCTGTAATACTGATTTGTTATTTCTTAACATTTACCCCATTATAAAATGAGCAAATAAATAACATCATTTGTTTTCCTAAATAGCAAGAATAGAGAAGTTAGTACAGAGGTCTCATTAAAATAATTAATTAAAGTTGATTTCTGTTTGCTGATTTTTTTTCATTACACTCAGTCAGCAAAACCATTATTTTTTTTAAAAAAATTTATTATTATGTTACTACAAACTGGGGGCCCCGAAAATATTTTTGGGTACTTAAGGGGACACGACTACTAAAAGGTTAAGAACCACTGGTGTAGAGTGAATAAAGTGGTTGCTATGTTCCCTTAAGTCAAGCTATGCAGAATAACTTTTACATTTGCGAAAATTATTATTATTATTATATAACACCTCTAAAGACTCATCGAGGGAGGGCACCTACTCTACAACTCTCCGTATCTATCAACCGCAACTGCCTTCATCATCTACACCAACGCCATCTACCACCGCCAGTAGTATTTTCACAGACAATCACAAAGATCCATGCCCACGGTGGGATTCGAACCCACAGCCTTTTCGCTGGAGGACGGATACGCTAACCAAAATGATTCTAAATTTTCATTTCCATGACTGATGTAAATTAATGCTTTATTTATGTCACTTATGCACATACATGACTGCTTCAAAGCGTTGAATTTAGTCCTTACATATATCTGCAACTGTGTGTATGGGGGGGGGGGGAGAACGTGATTCGCTATGCTGTGGAAGTCCGAAACGTACCGTGTCTTATGACTGGGATATGCCTGTACTGTAGTTGTTTTCTACCATTGCAGTCCCAAGATGTAATCAAAATAGCGTCTTCACATTACTGATATTTTATGTTCAAATAATGGGCATGTTTTGAGTGCTAGAAGCAGCATGTATTAGTTATAATTAAATCAATTACTATTACACCCTCCATGGAGTCGGCAGACTCATTGTGGAAGGTTCATTCATCTGAATGAACTATTATTTAATTGTCATACCAATATTAAAATCATTCGCACTCTTTGCATTAACAACATATTCTGGTAATGCATTCCATTCACTGACAATTCTCCGTGTAAAAAATTTACTCTTCACACTCCTCTCCACCACATTTACATAACTTCCAGAAATAGCCACTGGTTCTTCTCCCTCTCGCCTTCTGCTTTTTTATAATCCCTTCTGGATTAATCAGATAAAATCCTCTCATTAACTTACACGTCTCTATCATATCACCTCTTTTCCTCCTACCCGTCAAACTCTGCAATCCACATTTCTTCAACCTTTCTCCATAGCCAACATTCCAAAGTCCTGATATTGTCTTAGTCACTTGTCTCTGGAAACGAGTGACCAAGTGAAAAGAAGGTGTCTAAATCTGAGCAAAATTGCCTGAGCAAATTCCAGCAGCCTCTTGTCAGGTGTTTCATTCTCTTAGACCCATCTGTTACTGTCAGGGCCTATCCGAGAGTATCTGGTACCCCTAGTCAAAGAAAATTTAGGCGCCAATATACATTGTTTATATATATATATATTTTGTCGCACACATCCCTACATATCATTATGAACATTAAAAAAATTTATTAATCAAAACCAATATATTTGTATACATATATGATTACTCCTAATATCTGTATAGCAAGAAAATTATTACATCTTAAATACAAAAATTATGAAAAATTAATCTTTTGGGCTTTTGCTTTGGATCTCTGCACTTTAGGTTAAGTATACAAAGAGAAGAGGAGTGGAAGAAATAGAGAAAGGCGAAAATAATGTAGAATCATGAGTGAGCACCAGGATGGCTAGACTTATTTCAGTTTTTTAGTATTAATCAAGGTTTTCCTAATTTTTTTCGAAGGTTGTAATTTTTCCCCGAACTATGTAGCAAAATCTGGCGCCCTGAAGTCTTAACGCCCCTAGGCGATTGCCAGGTTTACCTAATAATAAAACCGGCCCTGGTTACTGTTATACCAAACTACTGTTTCCCACTCTCTTGCAATGAAATCTAGAATGATCATAGAATAAACGCCGATGGAAATGGTTTTTGTCAGTCGTCATCAGTCTTGTGAATGGCATTTGTATGTTATTATCCTACCCATTGAAGATTGTGAACCTATAGTACTTTCCTGTACTAAGAATGGGATAAGGACTGAATACAGCAAGTGATGAAATTTGTCTTCTACCCAAAGACACAAATATCCACAAACACAGTGTGATTCAAACACACTGCCTATTGGTTGGTATTATTCCATCAGATAAGAATAAATATGGAAATATTTTCCTTTTATATAGTCCATTGAAATATAAACATATAATTTGGTTTCCTATTAAAATTTTTAAGGTATCTAAAATTACAGATTGAATCTTGAAAGAGTAGGTGCAGAAAGCTGGGAGCAAATAATCAAAATTGCTAGAGTAAAGTTACACATATGTCCTCTAATTTTTTAAATAATTTACTGATTATTTCATTACACCTGCATGTTATTAATTTAAATTTTAATAATTATTTTTTATTCTACTGTTTTCGGTATGCTTGGCACAGAAATTCCTTTCGTATTCTAGAAATGTCAAATGGTGACATTGTGTGAGGCTTTTAGGTTCAGCATATTAGTTCAAGGCAACCACAAAATCGTCTCTTCATGCATACAGTGTATACGAAGATGGAACATAAAACCAATCATGTGGATCGGGAGGCTCCCTGATTAGTCAACAATCAACATTGCTTTCATTGCTTTGCCACATCATTAATAGAGAAATTGCATTGCATAATTGTGTATTTCCAATATGGCATGTTTTTTCTACTGGTATCCATGTCAGAGCTGCTCACAGAATCAATCAATTGTCCATTCTCAGTACGTGTCCAATTCATTTCCATCGGCGTTTATTATTTCACTGGTGATTTTTTTTTTCCTGTCAGATTATGTCATTCTTTGTTATACGTTGGTGCCATAATATTTGTAATGTTTTATACAGGCATTTTGATTGAAACTATTTAATTTAGTTTTTTGTTTTGCTCAGTATGCTTGGGTGCATTGAGGTGCTTCACGTGTGGGGCATGTTCAATAAAAAAGTTTTCATGAATATATCTCCCACAGTCTACATAATCCTGCTGTGTATTAACTTTTGATAATGCCAACCATGAAAGACACTACATAAAAATACACTGTTGATCAAAAAAATATTAAAATTGCCTCCTAAGCACAGCGAGAATCAAACACACGTTTGATTCTCGTTGCGACGAAAGGAATCTTTATATGACTTTTTTAATTGAAGTTGAGTTAGCCGATCACATATAGAAGTAGCACGGTTTTTCAAACCCTGCTACCTCTATATGAAATTCATTTCGTGCGGTCAAGCAAACGGAGTTTGCTTGAGCGCACGAAATTGAGCAGGGGAATGCAAACGCCACTTCCACTGAGCTACACAGGCTGTTAAATTATTATAAATAAAAAAATCAGTTAACGCCTTTTATTCCCGTATCCATATCTAACTTTTGGAGACTGAAGAGGAAGTTAAATCTCTACTGGTAGCTAATCAGGTATAGCTAGCCCAAGACTATCACTAATTATACATTGTCTGGTGAAGAGAGGTGACTGTCAAGTGACGCCATCTCGTGGTCCCTAATCCTAAATTGTATTTTACTGTTTGAAAATAGCATAGGTTCTACGATCGATTTGCTTGAGGTTTACAGAACGAAAAACTCGAGTTTCCGAGAGAAATCACCCGCTTGCCGTGCCAGAGATCGACTAACTCGAGAACCAGTCAAACAAAAGGCATAGTAAAAGTTCCTGTAATCGGCGACCAGGATCGAGATTACGATTTCTCTTCGGGCGATTTAGCGCCATCTCCACTGACTTCACAGGCGCTTTTATTATTTTTTAAAAAAAATCAGATAAGGCCTTTTATTCCTGTAAAGGGAGTAAGCGAGGTGGATTAATATATATATATATATATATATATATATATATATATGTAAAAATAATTAGCTTAGTGGATGTGGCGTTTCAGCGCGCGAAGGAAGACTTGGCTTCAAATCTTGTCGGCGACTAGAGGAAATTTTTCTACGGCTTTTTTCGACAGGTTCCCAAGTTAGTCGATATCAGGCACGGGCAAGCGGGTTTCTTCTCCCGGAAATTCGGATTTTTCGTCCCGTAAAATCAAGAAAATCGACCGTAAAATCCACACTATTTCAGACATTAAATATATTGTGTTAGAGAACATCAGATGGTGGCACTTGTTGAGCGCCTCTTCACTGCGTGCCAGCTAATTTTTTACTTTTTTATATAATATAATATATATATATATATATATATATATATATAATATAGATTAATTTATAACATAATTTACTTTGGTTTGCACACCGCAGCGCTTGGCCGCACGAACGAAGACTTGGTTTCGAGTCTAGTCGGCAACTGGAGGAAATTTTTCTAAGCCTTTTTTCAACCGGTTCCCGAGTTAGTCGATCTCCGGCACGGGCAAGTGGGTTTTTTCTCCCGGAAACTCGGGTTTTTCGACCCGTAAACTCAAGGAAATCGACCGTAGAACCCACATTATTTCTGACATTAAACACGAGTGTTAGGGTTAGGGACCACGAGATGGCGGCGCTTGTTGAACCGTCTCTCTTCACCGCGTGCCGCTTAATTAGTGATAGCCTTCGACCAGCTATCTCTTAGTGGGTACTAGTGGAGATTGAACTGCCCACTCAATCTCCAAAAAGTCAGATAGGGCTAAAAACGACCTCGCCTACTCCCTGTATATATGGGAATAAAAAGGCGTTAGCTGATTTTTTTTTTTATTTAATTGCCTTTTGATTCTAGTTTGTGAAAATATTCTTATTACTTATCAAGTCTTTTTTTCATGGCATTGATATTTATGTAGCTGATATTTATGTATTTTTTATATGACTCCCAACCCACAAAAAGGTTATAAACCTATAGTGCAATAGCACCGCTGTACTTTTATGAAATTATTTATTATTTTTTCCACCATTGTCATCAATTTTCTGAAATGTACCTTTTAGGGATACAATGGATACTATGATAGCATTCCACGATTAAGTTTACATTATTATTAATGTCTTGTCAACAACTTTCCTCCAAGTTAATCAATAGTTTGTTAGCGCTCCAGTATTGTTAAAAAATGTGTAATGATATTATTATATATTATACTATTTATAATACCATTAAATGAAAGAAATTTTAAAATAGCAGTAATCACTGAAAAAAAAAAGAAATTAAAAGGAACTATGAGAACTGAAAATTTTAATGTGATATACAGTGGAGTCGACAGAGACCAAAGAGCACAAGCAGGAGTCATGATTTGGATTCATAACTCCCTTTCAAAACAGCTAAAACATTATAAATTATGGAATGAAAGAATAATAGAAGCTAGAATAAAAATAGATAGAGGCTATTTAACAATAATTGGTTTATATGCCCCAGAAGAAGGAAGAGAACAGGATAATATTGATTTTTATAATCAGCTATAAAACATATATAATAAAATAAATAAAAATTATTACATAATTTTAGCAGGAGACTTAAATGCAAGAATTGGAAACACGAAAATAATTAATAATATAGGAATACATGGAGAACACACTCTAAACAGAAATGGTAAAAAATTGATTGACTTTGTAGTTTATAATAACCTAAAAATAATGAATTCCTTCTATAAACATAAAGACATACATAAATATACTTGGGCAGCAAGAGGATGGAAATCAATATTAGATTACTTCATATTATATGAAAAGACATCAAAATTTTCACTAGATGTTAGAGTTCACAGAGGATATGAAATAAGCAGTGACCACTTCCTTGTTAAAATAAAATTAAGATTACCACCTAAATGGCTACAAGTAACAAGAACAGAAAGAAAAATTGAAACATTTGTTTATAAAACTAGACTATTGAATGACACAAATGTACAATGGCTATATGAACAAAGAATTAACCAATATCTAGATAAAATAAAACAAAATGAAGAAATAGAAATAGAATGGCTTAATATAAAAACGATACTAAATGCAGCAGCAAATGAAAGCTCAGGAAAGACCAAAAAATTCAATAAAAGAAAAAAACTGAAGATCTGGGATGATACAATCAAAGAAATAATCAAAAAGAAAAAAGAAGCCTATCACAAATGGTTAAGCAGTAAAAGATTAGAAGATGAAATAGAATATAAAAGAATAAGAGCCATAGCTAAAAGAGAAGTCAGAAAAAGACAGAGAATCATGGAATAAATTTGTTTCTAATTTAGAACATGATTTATATAAAATAAGACCCAATGTATATAAGATTTTGAAACACCTAAATGCAGATACCCAAGAAAACATAAAATTAAACACTGAATTGAAATTAGAAGAATTTCTAAATTACTACACAGAACTGTGGACAGACAAATATTTTATAAAAGACAACTGGCAAACAATTAACGAAAATGAAAAGGAAATAACTGAAGAAGAATTAGAAATCAGCCTGAAAGAAACAAGAAACGGAAAATCACCTGGAGAAGATAAGCTAGGTTCAGAACTATATAAATACGCAGGAACAAGATTCAAAAAAAGACTCTTATTATTTTTAAATAAAATTTACTCAACTGGTATCCCCCCCCCCCAATAGAATGGAAAAAAGCAATTGTGATTCCTATCTTTAAGAAAGGTAATAGAGATGACCCTAAAAACTATAGAGGTATCAGTACACTAAATTCCTGTTACAAAATATATAGCAGAATCTTAAATAACAAACTAATGAAATATTCTGAAAACTTTATTCTAGTGGTACAGAATGGATTTAGAAAAGGACGATCATGTATAGACCCAGCCTTTTGCCTAAAATTAATAGTAGAGAAAAGAAGAGAATATAATTTGGAAACACATATTGCATTTATTGACTTTGAAAAAGCATTTGACAAAGTTAAAAGAAACATATTATTTAACATATTAAAAGAAACACAAATACCAAATAATATCCTAAAAGCTATCACAAGTATATATGAGAATAATCAAATACAAATAAGATTATATCACGAGCTATCAAATACAAGAGAGATAAACCAAGGGGTCCGACAGGGATGTCCCCTCTCAGCAACTCTTTTTAATATCTATTTAAATGAAATAATAATAAAATGGACTAAAAATTTACATCAAGGAATTAAACTTTCACCTACAGTTAACTTAAACACTCTCCTGTTTGCAGACGACCAAATAATAATTACAAATTCTGAAGATAACTTAAAGAAAGCTATTTTAAATCTAAATGAGATATCCAAAGATTATGGTATGGTAATATCAACGGAAAAATCAAAAACTATGGCCTTTAAAGGACAAGATCCAGCAAGAACTAAAATAGTAATAGATAACAAGATCTTAGAACAGGTGAATTCATTTAACTACCTAGGATGTATGATCACATATGAAAATGAAAAAGATATAAACGTAAAAATTGCAAAATATTTAAAAATAACAGGTGTAATTAACTCTATATTTAAACCAAACCTAGTTCAAAAACAAACCAGACTAAAAGTATACAATACATTAGCCTTACCGGTCTCAATGTATGGAAGCGAAATCTGGACAATAAAACAAAAAGACAAACAAAGATTAACAACAGCAGAAATGAAGTTTATGAGAAAAACTGCAAAGTATACCCTATTTGATCACAAAAGAAACGAAGATATTATGAAAGAATTAAACCAAGAACCAGTAATAGAAAAAATTAAAAAATGTAAACATAAATGGATGGAACACGTTCAAAGAATGAAAACAGAAAGATTACCAAAATAAGCCTTAAAGTACAAGCCTTTAGGAAAAAGAAAACCAGGACGTCCTCTTAAAAGATTCAACGATGACTTCTAAGGCCGGAACAGGCCATGCTAGGCCTAAATCCTTGATACGTATGATGATGATGATGATGACTATTTATAATAAATAATGAAGTATCTATTACATTTTCATTCTTCTTCCTTTACATATATAAGCCTAATGGTCTACTACTGAAATGTATTAGGTTTTGTGGCATATTGCGATTCGAAAAACCAGAAATCCCACTGAATAGTGTCGATCAATCCTATTCCACGATGTCCTATGCCTATAGATGCGTGTGTTCATGTTACGAAAAAAAACCCGAATTTCCTGGTGAAAAAAAACCTAACCCCCATAAGAGACTGGCTAACTCACCTTTCGTCAAAAGAGATCCAATAACGGTTCTTCACGTCACTGACGGGGAATCGAACCCAGGTCTTTCGACCAAAGGGTTTCGTTCATACCGACTGAGCTACTTTTTTTTTAGCAACTTTATTATAAACTTTTGCAATTATTTACATCATAATGAATTATATATACAATATATACATTTGTTATACCATTATTTCAATCGAAGTTTCATTTTATATTATATCATCATGTTATAATGTAGTTGTTACATTACTGTTCTCTTATAATGCCTTAACTTCCGTTACACACATTACTTTCTATTACATCAATTAAGGTGTAATTCAGCTTTTTTTTTTTAAATATACAGTTAATTATATTTACATACCATATATATAATTATATATCACACTTATTATATATTTAACAATCTATATATTCTACAAGATAAATCATATATACCTCTGTACAGCGAAATAACATTCACATGCAATGAAGTAGAAGAGCACTCTTTTTTCCTGCGGTGAGCTACTCCTCTGTTGTTATTAATTTTGTTTTATGTATTTTGTATATAATGTAATGTGAAACTCTTCTCAAGAGACTAAACATAAAACTTTTTTCCCGGCCAATTCAGAACTCCAATAATCGGAATGATGGTCTCATCACACGTGGAGATTAAATTCATTTCCCTTCTAAAGATAATCACAAATATCAATGCCTACTGCGAGATTCGAATCTGCAACCTTGATGGCTGGAGAACGGAGACACTAAACACGACAATATGACAGAAACATCATTATCAAAATTATCAAAAAAAAGTCTCAATTTAACAGCTCTTTGGATTTATGCACAGAAATATCGGAACATTGCAAAGTTGGTGAAAATCTGATTTTAAGGTTGGGTCTTAAACAATGTTGGGTTTATAAGCTGATGATGTGGACTTTGTGGGGCACATATTTTTGTATGATTCAAATGATTACATTTTTTAAAAAGAAGAAATGCTGCATGGGACCAATGATGTCTGCATTAATATTTGCATAGTGACAATGACTGCAATAGAGGATGGTTGATCACATTCACTTTTGTATTGTCATGCAATTGTGAAGCGGTTTGTGAAAAAAATAACATATCTGTTAATTTGTTATTTGCTTGTAATGAGGCTCTTGTAATAGCACCATTTTCATTTTCTTTTTAACCCACCCACCCACCCACCTTGCACCGCAATAGACCGCTTTTATCGATTTAAGTTCAAGTCTGTTTGCCGACTGGAGGAACTTTTTTGTATGCATTTGTTCAACTGGTTCCTCCAGTTAGTCAATCTCTTTTGGCATGGGAAAGTTGTTTTTTCTCGATTTTTTTCTTCCCATCAACCATAGAACCCACATTATTTCAGACATATTCTGTTAAGGTACCAAGAGATGGCAGCACTTGCTTTCCCATCTCTTCATCGGTTGCTGCTTAAAATTAGTGATAGCCTTGGGCCAGCTATCACTGATTAGCTACCAGTGAAGATTGAACTACCCACTCACTCTCGAAAAAGTATACAGGATTAAAAGGCCTTGCCTACTCCATATACGGGATTAAAAAGGCAATACTGATTTTTATTGCACAATAGCACTTTATAGTAGTTTGTACTAATATTTTAGCAGCTACAAATTCGTTTCTTTAGTCAAAATAATCAAATGAATGAATAGCTGAACGGTCGATATGTAGGTGTACAGTTCTGGAGAGTGAGAGAACAGTTACTATCGTTGTTTTGGTCCATGTAATATGTACTATTTACATTGTATTATGAGAATTTCGTCACATCTAAAAGCATTTTTATTAACAGCCAACTGGAGGAACTTTTTTGTATGCATTTCTTCAACGGGTTCTTCTAGTTAGTCGATCTCTTTTGGCATGGGAAAGCTGGTTTTTCTCGATTTTTGTAACGGGTAGTAATCGAAATCTAATTAACTCATACTTGTTTTAGTTTGAAAGCCAAAAGATAATTTGTACACAACTTTCCTTAAGAAAAAATATATTTCTTATTTTATAACTTCTTATTTAGTCCTATTCGCGCGTTGGTCGGCAACAAAACTCACGGAAGCCCACCACTCTGCAGACAAGTGAATAGGTTATTAGAATGCACGCAGTTTATAGACAAAATTCCTGTTAGTGGTGGTAGGCGAAAAGATGGCATTGTGTTTTTTTTTTTGTTGTTGTTTTTTTCTGCCCCTGGTATTCCTCGATGGTTTATTAACTTTTCAGTTAATATTACAGATTTGGATCCGGGATACTTTTTTAAAAGTAAGTTAGCTGAAGCGATTGAGCGAGAGACAGAAAATTGAAAATTAACATCTTTATTTGCACACAAATAATATTAGTGTAAATGTTAGATATTAAGCTAAAGCTTATCGCCTAAAGAGAAAAAAGCACCAAACTGAACATATGATATAAAGAACATAAACATCACAGAAGATTTCCTTTTGGAGTTCACAGGATTTCATGAGAATACATTAAAACTGTTAGCTTCAAATTTATAAAGCACAGTACCTTCCTCTCTTAACGGGTAGCTATCGAAATCTAATTAACTCATACTTGTTTTAGTTTGAAAGCAAAAAGATAATTTGTATGCACCTTTCCTTAAGAAAGAATGTATTTCTTATTTCATAACTTCTTTAACATATCAATCCCTTTTCTATTTCCTTCAAATACAAAGGTAATTTTAAAGTTCCCCTTTTCTTATGGAAATTTCTTTTTATCCTTGAATACAAAAACGTAGTAGTAGTGTTGACGGAGGAAGAGAGCAAGTCCTTGTACTCGCTGTCAGTGGTCCGACGAGTCGCGGTACACTTTGTTCTGTACCGACCGTAGGCAGAGAGATTGGCGGGATCCCTGTGAAGCAATGATCCCAGCTTGACTTCTAAACACAACTAAAGGTTCTGGAGGTGGTGTCATGTTGTGCAACATATTCTGTTACTACGAACGGGTCCCCTGATATTGATGGAAGGTCGGGTGTCATCTGAGGAATATCTGGACATTGTTGTCAATCAAGTTCGTTTTGCAATGTCCACTTTTTTATCCAAGAGGTGACGGTTATTTCATTGATGACAATGCTACTGTCCATCAATTGCTGCTGTCCGACAATGCTATTGTCCAAGAATTGTTCGGATTGTTCAGCAAGCATGAGGGTGATTTCCACGATCTTCTCTGGCCACCACAAAACCCAGATCTGAACTCAATTGAGAATGTTTGGGACATGTCAGAAAAGCAGATCTGAGAGAATAAAATACCTCTTCCCTCAAATCTGAGAAATTTACAGGACTGTCTGGGGAATGCCTGCTATACTGCAGACGTAGATATTGATTCCAGCACATTGTGGAATCTATGCCAAACCGCATATGTGCTGTAAGTCGGATTAAAGGAGGTCCAGCACGGTAGTAATTAAAAGTTTCTAATGTAGTTGCCAGTATGTGTTGGTTGAACACAAATTTACCGACATATCAATACGCATGACCTTAGCGTACTTCAAGTTCCATTGACAACAGCAACGTGATAATCATGCTAGTATTGTCAAACGTATATTAATGTAAAATTGGGTTGTTACCAAAAATATTCCTACACGCAGATTAAAATGCCAGCGTTCTAATTTTTTACACAATTTGATGTCAAAATTTCTTCCTTTCATTATAATCTAAAATTAGGCTGACCATATTTCCTTGAGACAAAAACAGGACATTGGGATGGCAAAAACGGGACTGGGGTTATGTCATATTCTGTATTCATGAAAAAGTAAGACGATAAAAAAATGTTTTATTTCATAAACATATTGAGCTTACCATTATTCTTCAGTGACAGAACCCATACAAAAATTTAGGTAGACGTAGAGGGGGACTGTATTTCACCACGATGGTACCATGAATATTTCTCCGATGAAATGATCTTATGCAGCAAATTTCTGTCTTTCAACATCTTATCATAAAACTTCTCACACTCCATGACACATAATTATGTCTTACAATTAACGTAGCCCTCATTGTCTCAACACTTAATCTAGATTTCTCCTTTGACCATATACTGTTCATAGCAGAAAATATTCTCTCAACAGGTGAGGTATTTCCTGGAAGACAAAGAATAAACTCTATAATATTACAAAAGTCTTGAAAGTCTAGGCGTTATTCGCTCATTTAAAAAAAAATGTGTACTTTTGTTCCATCACTTGTACGCTTGTCCAGTTAAATAAATTTCAACTCATCCTGAAGATCGTCATTAAGACTGCATTTTAGCCTCTTTGACATTGCAAGGATAGACTTAAACCTTTTAAAAATAAGACTTAAAACTTTGGAAAATATGAAATTTAAACCACCGGCATTGAATAACAAAGCCACCGGTTAGCATACAGGCTAAACAAAAACTAACACCACAGCAGAACAGACGCCACGTCTGAAACGCGCATGTGTTGCCAACATGCATTTTTTATTTTCACTGAATAAGTCACCGCAGATATCGATATTTATTATCGAACAATGCAACTCCATGGTTGTACAAATTACAGGTACCCATGATATTGATATACGATTATAAGTAGGCTGACCATACGTACCATTTTGAATGGGACAGTACCGTTTTTTTTTTCCCGGCGGTCGGTCTCGTCGTTTTAATAAAAATGTCAATTTTGTCCAGTCTTTAATAAAAACTATAAATATACTTTCATATTGGTCAATCACAAATTATTATTCACAACCTATAATCATATATTAATATCACGGATACCAGTGATTTGTATTAACATAGAGTCGCATTGTTCGATAATAAATATCGATATCTGCGGTGACTTATTCAGAGAAAATAAAAAATGCATGTTGGCAATACTTGCGGGTCTCAGAGACGGCGTCTGTTCTGCTGCAGAGTTAGTTTTTGTTTTTTTGCCCTTATGATAAACGGTGGCTTTGATATTCAATGACGATGGTTTAAATTTCATATTTTCCAAAGTTTTAAGTCTTATTTTTAAAAGGTTTAAGTCTATCCTTGCAATGTCAAAGAGGCTAAAATGCAGTCTTAATGACGATGTCCAGGATGAATTGAAATTTATTTAGCGGGACAAGCGTACAAGTGATGGAACAAATTTACACATTTTTTCTGAAATGAGCGAAAAACGCCTAGACTTTCAAGACTTTTGTAATATTGTTTTGTTGAGTTTATTCTTTGTCTTCCAGGAAATACCTCACCTGCTGAGAGAATATTTTCTGCTATGAACAGTATGTGGTCAAAGGAGAAATCTAGATTAAGTGTTGAGACAATGAGGGCTGTGTTAATTGTAAGACATAATTGTGTCATGGAGTGTGAGAAGTTTTATGATAAGATGTTGAAAGACCAAAATTTGCTGCATAAGATCACTTCATCAGAGAAATATTCATGATACGATCGTGGTGAAATGCAGTCCACTTCCTCTACGTCTACCTAAATTTTTGTATGGGTTCTGTCACTGAAGAATAATGGTAAGCTCAATATGTTTATGTAATAAAACTTTTTTTTGCGTCCTCTGCACTTGATCGCTTGAAGTCAGACTTAAGTTCAAGTCTAGTCGCCGACTGGAGGAACTTTTTCTAATCCTTTCTTCGACCGATTCCCCAGTTAGTCGATCTCTGGCACAAGCAAGCAAGCACGGGTTTTTCCTGCCGGAAACTCGGGTGTTTTATCCCCTAAACTCAAGAAAACCCATAGCTGCTATAATTAGTGATAGACATGGGCAAGCTATCTCTGATTAGCTACCGGTGGCGATTGAACTGCCCACTCAGTCTTCAAAAGCTAGATTGGGTTTAAAGGCATTGCCTGCTCCCTATAAGGGAATAAATGGTGTTAGCTGATTTATTTATTTATAACTTTTTTATCCTCTTACTTTTTAATGAATATAGAATATTGCATAACCCTGTCCCGTTTTTGCCATCCCAATGTCCAGTTTTTGTCTCAAGGAAATATGGCCAGCCTAATTATAGATTATGAATAATAATTTATGATTGACCAATATGAAAGTATATTTATAGATTTTATTAAAAACGGGAAAAATTGACATTTTTATTAAAACGACGGGACGGCCGGGAAATATGGAAAAAAAAAACGGTAGTGTCCCGTTCAAAACTGTACGTATGGTAATCCTATCTAAAATTCTAGGCCATGAAGAATGCTTTTATTAAGTGATTACATAATGGTTAATTTTAATAATGGTTTTAGCTGGTCTTGTTTTGGATTTAAGGATGAAGCATCAAAAGCTATGAGAATAATGCATTATATCTGTAAATTACACCTGTTATTCTGGCTGGTATGTCTGTTTTGTGGGATGAAAAAAAAAAGGCGTTTTATCTGACGTGATTGCAAGAATAGGAGATTTTCCTATCTATTTGAGCACTATATTTAAATTTCCATGAACAAAATTGTGACTAATACTTCAGTCTTTTCAAACGTAATGGCTTTCTTTGAACTAAAATTGGTGGATCTGCCATTGGATTGGTTATGTGCACCATACAGCCTCACTCATTTTGCAGCATATGTCTACAAATGGGCTGTAGCACTTGAGGTGAGTACTTCAGGCTCAAAAACATATCTTCCATAGTAAGAGCAAAGTCCAACTATACCTCTTTCTCTGTGGTAGATGGCTTCCGTAGATTACTGAAACAACACTGTGTGGCTTTTTGTTGGAAGCTTGAAAACTGCTGTCATGTTTGGTAAAAGAGTGTATGATCTGTATATTTTATTCCACACTCTTTTACATGTGGGGTTTATGACCCTTTCGTGTTTGTTGACATACCAAACCCATTGTAATCAACTTTGCAGTTCTTCCATTCTAGACAACAATAGTAATGCGGTTCTACCAACGAGTCAAAAGACACACACACACACACACACACACACACACACACACACACACACACACACACACACACACACACACACACACACACACACACACACACACCAGGCCACTGAATTAGAAATTTCGCAGAAATCGGTGGTTTCCGTATAGGCATGCGACTGCCATACCAAAATACGGATACTCTTCATTTCCCTGCCCATAGTTCGGTGAGATATGGTTTGGGAACAGCCTTCATTAAATGCTTTGGTGAACTGCTACAAACAAACGTTTCTGTATTAAATGAATATTAATAAATTTTAAAATTTATTAAAATGCACACATGCGTTGTCTGAGAAGCATTCTCAGACAATGGCTATCTCATTCCTGACAGACTGTCTTAGGACCACAGTTATGACTCATAGACAAGCAGTGTGGTTTATTTTTTTCACTGATTAAATAGCGACTTTAACAGTGAAATTAAACAGATTCTAGAAACTTTAGAGCCTGTGTAGCCCTAGATTCAAGTGTGGTCACTGATTAAAGGAACATATTCTAAGCCTTTCTTTGACCGGTTCCCGAGTTAGTCGATCTCTAGCACAGGCAAGTAGGTTTTTTCTCCCGGAAACTCGGGTTTTTAGTCCCGTAAATTCAAGAAAATCGACCGCAGAATCCACACTATTTCAGGCAATATATACTGGTAGCATTAGGGACCACGAGATGGCAGAACTTACCAGCCGCCTCTTTTCACCAGATGCCGGATAGTGTTAGCGATGGTCTTGGGTAAGCTATCTCTAATTGGCCTCCGGTGGAGATTGAACTGCCTTCTCAGTCTCCAAAAAGTTAGATAGGGCTTAAACGGCCTCAGCTACTCTCTTTAAGGGAATCAAGGGTGTTAGCGTTTTTTTTTTTTATTAAATACCCGAGAACCTGAAACTAATAATGATGTTTTCAAAATCGTGGTTCCAGCCTGACAAGTACTTAGAATAATCCCTTTCAGAATGGTAAAAACAAAGATCCCTTGTTTTTTCCATTCTGATCGACACTATTGACGATTACTATAACAGCAGCAGCAATCTTAAATGATTGCCCAGAACACGTGGTGGCGCAATTTTGCGCCACCATGTTATAGTAGATATGTAGTAGACAGACTATACACTCTCAAAACCTGTTGATAAAACATCAGGAGGATACAAAAAAAGTTAGTTACTTTCTCTCTAGACTGGAGACTGTAGAGTCCAAGCCTTGATAAATTCGACAATCCTGGTGTGTGAGAGATGTTCATGAGTCCCTACATTGTATTCTCCATTCTTTGTAAACCTTATATCATTAGGAGCCGTGAAAATACACAGCAGATTAAAGAACAAATCCCATATTTAAATAATCATAAAAATACAACAATAAGATATAACAAGCAGCAATAATACCTATAAAATTTCCCATCCATCTGTTCAAGTTTTGGCTTTAATACGACATAAATAATATCTGACATCTGAGCTTAATCACAAATCGTTACAAGGCTTTGAAGAGAGTGAAGACATTATAATTTTTTAAAAACTGGTAACACATTGGCTGTTTCCAATATTCTCCATTATTTTTCAAAAGTCCTGAGGTGGGCAATGGAAATATAATTTATGAGTTGTATATCACCCGTTATTTTATGGTATTATTCAACATGAAAGAAACAGAATTTGAGCAGTCTGGTCTCAAAGCAAAATTATTAGTTATTTTTTTAATAATAATAATAATAATGAGCTAGCGCCTTTTTATTCCCTTATGGAAAGTAAGCGAGGCTTTTAAACCCTACCTAGATTTTGGAGAGAGAGTGGGCAGTTCAATCTCTACAGGTAGCCAATCAGATATAGTTGGCCATGACTATCACTACTTATAAGCCGCCAGCGATAAAGAGAAAGGCAAGCAAGTGCTGCCATCTCTTGATACCTAACCCTAACAGGATATGTTACTGTCTGAATTAATGTGGGTTCAAAGGTCGATTTCTTTAGTTTATGGGATGAAAAACTCGCTTGCCCGTGCCAGAGATCGACTAACTCGGGAAACGGTCGAAGATAGGGTTAGAAAAAAGTCGGCGACTAGACTTGAATTGAAGTCTATCTTCGGTGGTCTAGTCAGTGAAGAAGATACAAGAGCCACTTCTACTGAGATACACAGGCTTTAATTTGTGTTAATATTATGGCTGAAAAAAATCCCATTCTCGAGATCGAACATGGTACTCAAAAATAATGAAGTAGATCAACCCATTTCATACCTACAGTAAGTATCGTAATCGATGTACACTTGAATAAATTTCTTCTACCATCTAAAGATATTCACAAACATTCAAGCCTAGAACCTATCGCAACTTCTTAAAAATATAGGATGGACCTCCTGACATTAGACTTCTCTTTCATAGATACCGTATAGGTACTAACATTGTGATCAATATTATCACTTCAGATTTAACATCAATGGTATGAGGGTCTTTAAATTTCTCCTGGAATATATATATATATATATATATATATATATATATATATATAAAAACAAGCAAGCAAGCTTATATGAACCCATTCCCCTCTAAAATAACGGGTGATACACAACTCATTAATTATATTTCCATTGCCCACCTCAGGACTTTTGAAAAATAATGGAGAATATTTGAAACAGCCAATGTGTTGCCATCTACGTGTATATTGGCCCATGTGTTTATTAAAGATAACCAATATGGACTGTGAGACGCATTTTATTTCTGGTCTGACAATTCCTACCGTTGGACAAAATCCATGGTAGGTCTAGAAAGGGCACTCGTGTTGCCATTGACATTTCGGAGTCGTGTGATTTGATCTGGCTTAATGGCTTGTATACCATGCATCCATCTTTCTTCCACCTTTTCTAACTGGGTTGCTAATTTTCTTTATGTTAATCATTATTTCTCCCCATGGATAGCATATTATCTTTAGATCTCATTATCAAAGTCGAAGAAAACTGGAGTCAGTATTTTTGCCAAAATTCTTCTTGCTAAGACAAGAGACTTCTCTCACTTACCTCAAATCATAACTAAAGTTCAGCTGATATCAATGCACAGCACAACATTCGTCTTCATTCCCTGCATTTTGTTCAAAGGATCAAATCTTCAAGTCTCTGTTTGACCTATTTTTGAGATCTTTCAAAGAAACAAAAAGGGTACAAAGGAACCTAATGAAATTCATTCTCTATATGGCTTATTTCTCATTAGAAAATCTAATCTCTCCCCATACCTTTCATAACACTCACATCTCCAGCCAATATTCATTTATTTCTTTGAGCTGATAGGTACTACTAGTCCGTTCTGTTACATCATTCCAGACTTCTTCACCCTCCAAAAATCTTTGAGAGAGCCTCTTCTATTTAAGAGATTACTTCATATTTGTACAGCTCTGAATATTATGGTGGCAAACAAATTAATCCGCACAATAACATTTTAAAGAAAAATCTTAATTTCGCAAGAAAATAAGTACAAAAGTTAAACTCCAAATTTACCTAATAATTTACATTTTTGATTTTTGAGGAGCTCTTTCACTTTTTTGAAGTATGGAATAGAACGAGATCGTGTTGGAAGATACATTTCTCATAAGAAATCTCATCTCTCCGCATATCTTTGATAATACTCACATCTCCAAAGTCAATATTAGTTTATTTCAAATACAGAACACACAAATGCATATTTGTCTTTCTGGATCAGTGGGACCATTCTTCTCTCCATATTTTTACGTATTAGTCACTTTTCATCATACCATCAGCAGGCACAAGTGGTCCTGGACCGCCATACGTAAAACAACCCCCAGAACATCTTTTTAGCTGTATTTAGGAGCTTGTTGAAGGTGGGTGGGGGAAGTCTTGGAAGCCGCTGATTTGTGAACATAGGGTACTTGCTCTCCTTGAATAAACAAATGTCTCTCCTATGAGAATATGATCTTCTTCCACTTCTCAACAATCGAATCTTTGTGCACTTTAGCCCAACGGAGCTCTTTTCTTTTTCTGCATAGCCGTCGTCATGGACAGTCCTTCCTGCTTCCAACAATCTTTGACAGACTGTCATGTCAAAAGTATTAATCCCACTAGCTGCAAAGCTTCTTAGTCACGCAGCAGGTAATCTCAGATTCATTTTACTTTTCCTTAGTAAAAACCACTATCTTAAGTGTAGTTTTCCTTTTTTGCCCACATTTTCCTTTTCTATCGGAAGAAAAGGAACTTGTCTTCCTAAATCTCTTTAAAATCGCATTAACAGCGTCCAAACCAACACCACACTCATTGGAAATTTTTCTTTGAGTCATGATGTGTGCTGAGAAAGAAAGTATTCAAAAATACACATTTTTGAACACTTTCTTGGAGATTCATCCATTTTATAGCTACATAAAATGAATAAAACACTACGAATGTCAACTTGTTTACATTATTAATAAACATCGCAGAGACAGTTAAAACACGCAGCACTCAATCAAAATAGTAAACTAAAACCAAAACTATTGTGATCGGAAACAAAAACAAAATAAAAAAGCTGACGAAAATTAGACTTATTCGGATTAATTTGTTCGCTATTGTATGTCAATCTCAAGTTCACCAATCCTAAACATATTGGTCTCATATTTCGGGTTATGCATGAGAAACCTTCCTAAATGTGGCATATGGAAAATTGTAAGGTTATATATATTGGGGGGGGGGGGGGGGGGAATTACCAGCTGTTGTAGCATATTGATGGAACTGTTCTCCAGGAAAGAGAAGAAGTCAGAAATTTATGGATGTTGGAGGATAGGGAATTGTAGTTTCGAGGCCACATTTGAAAAGGGATTCAAACAATTCATCCAATTACTTGGCTACTGAAGAACATCCCAACCAGTTGAGATAGACAGATTATCAAGCCTCTTTATAGACCTTTGGTAAGACCCCAACTTGACTACTTCCCACAGATCTGTAGCTCAGGCATGTCAAACTCGTTTACTTCCAAGGGCTAATTTAGGAATTATACATCGATCCGCGGGCCGCAACAGAAAAAAATCTCGAAATAAAGAGGAAACCGATTTTTTAATATTAACATTAGAGTATATAAGTACGAAATGCAACCATGTTACAAAAATACATATAAAATATAAAGTTGGCATATTTAAATAAAATTATGCATATCTTTTTTTTTTTTGAAGAAACTTGACGTTTTCATTAACGAAATCTTCAAAATTTGGTTGAATTTGTTGAGCTGTAGTTATTTTCAATATTGCTTGCACAGCTGGTCTGTTAATCTTGATATTTCCACAGTTTTATTATTCTTTAAAGTTGAAAATAGTTCTTCGCATAAATATGTGTTACCGAACATAGATAAAATACCCCTAATTGCACATAACACATTGGGATATCGATCGACTGATAAATAATTATAGAACTTTGGAATTCCAATATTCATATGTATATATATATATTTTTTTTTTTTCAATACGGAATCACACTGAATTTCGATTATTCCAACTTTAAGTTGTCATCAACAATTTCGACATCAATCGATACAGGAGAAGTAAATAGGTGAAACTGATTTTCATATTTCTTAAAATCTTCTTTCGAATTCATTTTATTATTATTTTGACACCTCCAGGGAGTCCAAAGATTCATCGAGGGAGAGTTGCATTGAACGATTGGACTCCTTCCAACTACTAACCGCGCTCAAACTTACTTAACTGAGCCATTAATAGCAGAGGCTGTACCAATCGACCAACAATAACTTCATTTGATTGGCATATTCCGAAAATTTCAATTTCGATGATTTTTGTAATAATGACTGACAACATTCCAAATGGGATAAATTTTCTTTTTGAATTTGTTTTTGCCAAAGTAATAACTTCTGTTTGAAAATGTTAATATTGTCAAATAACATAGTAACTACTTGATGTTTGCCTTGTAGCTTAAGATTAAGTTCTTGTAATGTCAACTGAAAAAGCCAAGTCCTTTATCCATTAATCATTTTTTTAATATTTCACATTTTTCGATTCTAAAAAAATGGTAATTTCGTCCAACAATTCGAAGAATCGCTTTAAAATTTTATGACTGGAAAGCCATCTAATTTCTGTATAAGTTAGATCGCTATATTTACTTTATATATCTTCTAGAAAGTTACTAAATTGACGATGATTAAGTCGAGGTGCACGAATATAATTTAGGATATGCCCAATATTTAAAACTTTGGAGCATAGTGTTTGCTGATGAATAATGCAATGAAAACGTTGAAAATTACTATTGCATTTTTCTTTTAAATTTGTAACAACTCCTTTCACAACACCAGTCATAGCAGGAGCACCGTCAGTTGAAAGACAAACTAGCTTTTTTAACGGTAAATTGTATTCATTGAAAACTTCCATAAGGGCGTCAAAAATATCAACTCCAGTGGTTGTATCATGCTTAGGAATAATTTCCAGAAGTTCTTCACTTACTTTTAAGTTCATATCACATCCACGAATAAAAACAGCCAGCTGAGCGATATTCCGTACATCTGTACTTTCGTCAATTTGCAATTGGTCTGAAATGTTGGAATTATTGATTTTAGTTGATTCCTTAAGTTCCCGGCTATATCATCAATTCTGCTAGCAATGGTATTTCAAGATAAGCTTATATTTTTAAATTTCTTTAATTGATCAGAACACAACACTTCGACTGCTTTAATAATACATTCGCGAATAAATTCCCCTTCAGTGAATGGTTTCGGCTTATTTGCAATTAAATGTGATAACAAATGACTGTTTTTACCGTAGCTCTATTATCTTCAATAGGTTTGGTAAATACACTTTGTTGATTTTGAAGTGTCAACTTTAATTCTGACAATTTATCTTCACGAAGTTTCACAACATATTTGTCATAGTTTTCTTTATGATTTGTATCGTAATGCCTTTTAATATTATATTCTTTGAAAACTGCAATAGTTTCTACATATCAGGTATGATTTTTTTTTCCTTGAATATAAAAATATTATTATTCGTGACACCTCCAAGGTGTCTGAAGACTCATCGTGGGAGGAAACCTACTATACAACACTCCGTCTCCACTACTACACCGAACCTCCGCTACCAATCACCATCACAGCTAGTATTTTTGTCTGTAAATTGCATGTCTTCTAAAGGGCCGATTTGTCTGTATGCGGGATGAAAAACCGGAGTTTCCGTGAGAAAAAACCCTGCTATTTTATTATTATTATTATTAAACAAGACCTCATGGAGTCAAAGACTCATCTAAGAGGTCCTTTTATCTTACACACACATCTCATCATACCGTGTCTTAAACACATTCAAACTACTTGCAGACACCACGCTCTCAGGCAAGGCATTCCAATCACTCACAACTCTGCACGAAAAAAACCTGCCTCTCACTCCCTTACTCACACCCTCCTTATACAGTTTCCAGGGATGACCTCTGGTTCTCCCCTGATCTCCCACTATTCTCTGTAGAACTTCTCCACCATTGATCCTATAACAACCCCTTACCAACTTGTAGGTCTCTATCATATCTCCCCTCTTCCTTCTCTCCAAGAGACTCTGCAAATTACATCTTTTCAATCTTTCCTCATACTCAACATTCCAGAGGTCAGAAACTACCTTAGTCAGTCGCCTTTGGACCCTTTCCAACATCTCTTCATCCTTCTGAAAACCCGGTGACCAAATCTGGGCACAATAGTCCAAGTGTGGCCTAATCAAAGCCTTATACATTGGAACAAGTATCTCCCTACTTCTACATGTCAGTGTCCTCCGCATCATTCCCAGAAGTCTTTGTGTTGTCTTCACAATTTTGGCGATGTGTCCCCTAAATTTTAGATCCTTATCCACTATCACCCCCAGATCTCTTATTTCCTCTACTTCCAACAATATATTCTCACCAAGCATAAATTCTGCATCCCATCTTTGTTTTCCAAATTTTAAAACTTTACATTTTGCAACATTGAACTCACATCCCCATTTGCTTGCCCAATCACTCAATTTATTCAAGTCTTCTTGCAAGGCCACAACATCTTCACTACTCTTTGTGGTTCGTCCCAACTTTGCATCATCTGCAAACAACTGAATATCTCCATCCAAATCTTCACCAATATCATTAATATATAAGTTAAATAGTAATGGCCCTAAAACAGACCCCTGAGGCACTCCACTAGTGACTTTCCTTTTCCTGGATATTGCACCCCCATACACAACTTGTTGATACCTATCAGATAGCCAGTCTCCAATCCAATGCACTACTCTAATATCCAACCCCATCTGCTCTAGTTTGACTGTCAACTTATCATGAGGTACTCTATCAAAAGCCTTTGCGAAATCCAAGTATATTACTGTGTATCCTTCTCCTCTGTCCAAAGAAGCAGTCACTTTATTGTAATAAGTAAGTAGATTACTAAAACATGACCTCCCTTTAGCAAATCCATGCTGTCCATCAAAGATTATACCATTGTTGTCAACCCAACTCTGGATCCTAGTTCTCACAAGCTTCTCCAACAACTTAACCACAACACCTGACACACAGATAGGCCTATAGTTTGATGCTTGAGTTCGATCACCTCCTTTATGAAGTGGCACAATCTTGCCCTCCTTCCACTCTTTAGGAACTTGACCAAGTGCAAGACTCGTATTAAAAAAATATGTCAAGGCAGGTGTCAACTCTCTGGCACACTCCTTCAGAATACGTGGTGATATATTATCAAGTCCCACAGCCTTATTTACATCTAGTTTACTCAACTCCCCAAACACCTCTTGCTCACTTACAGTCAGTCTCTCCTCCCCATCATCAACTGCTCTTAATCTCTCCATGAAGTCACATTCACAAGATTGAAAGATCTTTATGAATTGCTCATTAAGTATCTCCACAAGACATTCTGCAACAGCTGTCTTTATACCATTTCCTCCAATCAATGTCATCCTTCCATAATCATTCTTTCTTTTGCTGGCTACATATCGAAAGAACTCCCTAGGATTCTTTTTGGCTTCATTAGCTAACTGCTGTTCATACCTCTCTTCAGCTACTCTCACCAACCAAGTCACCCTCCTTGCCTGGTCTTTGTAGACCTCATGAAATTGGTTACTTCCACTTCTCTTATGCTGTCTCCACAATGCCTTTTTTTTCTGTATTGCATGCTTAATCTCTTTATTCATCCATCTCACACCTACCTTATTTAACCTTCTCACCCGTGGTATACATTTAGACATTGCATCTACTAAATAGTTTTTGAAAATCCCCCAAGCTGCATTGATCTCTTTTCCAGCTAACTCCTCATTCCATGCTACATCTGCAAGCTGTCTCCTGAGCTCTTCATAATCACCCCCCTTGTAGTTCCACATATACCCTTTTTTCACAGGGGTCCTTGCACTGCTGGCAACCACCCAGGTAATCACCTCATGGTCACTTTCACCAATTGGTGGATGATTTGACACCTCATTTATAATTACATCCTCCGATGAGATGACCAAATCCAAGACCCTTAATCCTCGTGTGCCCTCTGTTACATACTGTCTGAGGTAGTTATCCCTCAAAAACTCAAGAAACTCATTTTCTTTACTTCCAGTCGCTATCTCTTCAATCCAGTCTATATTGCCATAATTAAAATCACCCATAATGATCACCCTTTTCTTATTTGCTTGGCTTATTTGACTATACATTTCACTATCACCACCATCCACATTACCAGGTCTATAACAACATCCCACCAAGTATTTGATTCTATTCACCTCTATCTCACACCATACTGCCTCAAAACCACTGGCCCTATTTCCCTCTTGCATCTCTACCTTGTATGGACATAACTCTTTCTCTATCATCAATAGCACTCCCCTTCCCTTTTTACCCCTTCTATCCTCACGAAACACATCATACCTTTCCATCTCTATTCCTGTCAGGATGTCGTCCTCATCTAACCATGTCTCACTTATTCCAACAATCTCTGGGTACACAGACACAATTAGTGCAACTATTTCATCCGCCTTGTTTCTTATGCTTCTAGCATTGGTATACAAACACAACAACTCATTTCTGGATCTACAGCTAGTTCCACTGATACCATTCACTCGATGTGCTCTCTCCATGCTGGACTGGGGCCATTTCTCTTTCTGCTTCTTCATTTTAGAACCCTTTGCAACAACATTTGTTTCCTCTTGATCCCTGGTCATCCCATTACTTTCCTGCCTACACATGCTCTCACCTCCTCTTGGAGCATCCACCTTTCTCACGCTGTGTATCTCTGTCCACCCTGGGCCTCCCCGTTTCCCTGCTCCTCTTGCACACCCATTCTCTCATTTTCTATACTCATACCACTCACCTCTCTATTCATTTCCACTTCTTCAATCTCTCCTGTCTTACTCTCCTGCTCTTCCACATCACTCCCCTCTCGATCTGATTCATTTTCTCTATTCACTTCTCTACCTTCCAGCAGCAGTCTCTCCAAGCGACTCACACCATAACCACTCAAATGCAGTCCATCGCTCCCATACAGCTCACTTCGTCCCTCAAACTCATTCCACACATTAACAAACTGTACACCCATCTCCTCACACATTTCAGCCAGAATACCATTCATAATCCTTGCTCTCCGCCTCATTTCACCACAATCATACCTAGGCAACACACTGACCACATTTTAATTGTAACTTCTATTTTTCTTGAAAACTATGATGTTCTTCTTCAATTACATAATTGTTTTTTATTCATACTGGTTGAAGGTTTCGACATTATTTTTATAAATTCTTATTAATTATAAAGAAAACACTACACTTTCTTACGACTTGAAAATTGCTAACGGCTAGCCTTCGATTGAAGTGGTCAGCGGATGTAGCCATGCCGTAGTTGACTTGCTCGTTAAAATTCGATATTTATGCAGTGGTGTAACAAGATTTTTTGAAATGACAAATGGAACATTATTTCCTTTAGAAATTGCAGAGTAGTTTGGTGTATAAATTATTTTAAGTGGAAATGTTAATTTTTTAAATATGTGTATTTAATTCAGTGTTGTCAAAAGTTAAATAACCATATTGGTTACAAAGTTTGAGGGGCTGCATGTTACTTGTCGGCGGGCTTCAGTAGTTGAAAAAAAAAATACTTATGAACAATTAATAGTAACCACTTCCTAAAACTTTTTTTTTAAATTAATAATATAAATAATTTTTATCCACGCAACTCACTCAAATTTTCCCTTTGAACTTTAACAGTGTAATATCAGACTTCAGCTGCTACTGAGACACGAGTTAATATACGCATGATATATGTTGTGTGTGTATAATCAAAGTTGTAAGTCTTCAAACACATGTGCGCACAGGAATCGTGAGCAAAGTTACACAGCAAACATGTACAGGAGACGTGGTCTAATTTTTATTTAAAGATTAATCAAAGTTCACATGAAGTAACTTCACGAGTGGGCAACTTGTATATTGCAGCAAATGACTTCACATTAGAGCCTCCATAGTTCAGTCAGTATAGACAAAGCCCTTTAGTCAAAAGGACCTGGGTTCAATTCCCGTCTGAGATGTGAGGAACCTTTATCTGGTCTCTTTCGACAAAAGGTGAGTTAGCCAGTCTCACCCAGAGGTAGAAGTTTTTTCACCTGGAAACTTGGGTTTTTCGTCCCCATAACATGCAAACTGGCCCTCAGGAATATTTAAGACCCAGCCATAGGCCTGATTCATCAGCTATATGCCAGTAGCAAGCCCAGTTAAAAATGGGCGGGGGGTCAAGATAGTGCTGTACTTCCCATCAAAAAGGACCTCACAGCCATTGTATTATCATATGCTAACTAAAAATAATAAATAAACTTCACATCAATTGCTATAGTATCCCATAATGCAATGCAAAAATCCACAAGACATATATAAAGCTATACATTATGAGAAGGGCCACTACCCAGACCAGTTTCTACCTTTATTAAGGTCTCATCAGTGAGCTACACCCGAAGCGATACCAAAGTTGAAGTAATCCAGAAGTCATATTTCCATATACAAGTAGACAAAAGATGTCACACCTTATAACTAAAATACTCTGGATTAGAGATTGCTGTTAAAAAGTTCTTTCACTTGGTTATACTATAAATTAAAGATGCCAAGAAGTTATATTCTTGGTTTCATCTTTTATCCAAGAATAGTACTTAGTAAGAGGTCACCATTCCTGAATCATTTAAATGAAAAAAACTGAAGGAAGGCAAATGATGTAAAGTTAGCAACTGAATGTGTGGTAACTGCTCTGAAAATGTTGTTTAAGTTAGTGAGTTTACTAGATCAGTTTCCTGTTAAAGGAAGTGCTATTGGAAATCTAATCAATAAAGACAGTTCCCATTAAAAGTGATTGCTTTTACAAATTTGTCCATAGTGCTTGCCTGTTGTTATTGTTTGGGAAAAGCTCAGAAGTGTGTTCAGAAGTAACTATATAAGGTATCGATGTTGAAAGTTTTTTTCATTTGTTATACTATAAATTAAAGATACCAAGAAATTATATTCTTGGTTTCATCCTTCATCCAAGTGCAAGCAAACAATTGCATATGAAGTAACTTCACGATTGGGCTACTTGTATATACATTGTATATTGATGTGAAGTCATTAGCCTCTATATACAAGTAGCCCTGTCATGAAGGTACTTCATATGCAAACTTTGTTTGCTTACACTTGGATGAAGGATGAAACCAAGAATATAATTTCTTGGCATATTTATTTTATAGTATAACCAAGCGAAAACACTTTCAACATCTATATTTTATCCAGAGTATTTTAATAAGCTGTGACACCTTTTAACTACTTGTATACGACTTCTACATTACTTCAACCTTGGTATGACTTCTAAGTCTGGTTCTCCCACTGATGAGACCTCAATAAAGGTGAAACCAGTTTGGGTAGTGGTCCTTTCCATAATGCACAGTATTATACATGTCTGTAAGGATATGTGTATTGCATTATGGCATACTAAGGCAACTGATGTGAAGTCATTAGCCTCTATATAGAACTAGCCCAGTTGTGAAGTTACTTCATGCATAAATTTTGCTTACACTTGGATAAAGGGTGAAATCAAGAATATAATTTATTGGCATCTTTAATTTATATACAAGGTACCAGCAAGTGCAACTATTTATGAATATGTTTAGCTATTCATATATAACGAGCCAACAAGGTATCACAAATCTCCAAGGAAGTGAACTGCCAATAAATTTGTTAGAACAACATTCTCAACCTAAGAAAAATCCTATAATAGTTCCAAATATTACAGAATGGGTGCTGTCCTGTAAAGAATGTTCAAGAACTAATTCTCAAAGCTGATGATGAACACAGTATCCAACTTAATGCCATAATGTGCATTTTTCTCAGTGCTTGTGAAACTGTGCTCATGCATAATGAGGAAACGGAAGTAAGGTTAGGTGCTGTAGAACGAGAGGTAGCGAGACTGCAGGACACAGAGTTAAATTGTTGGAATGCAAGATTTGATGAAACAGTTACTGAAAATGAAAAATGAAATCTGGAATATGCAGAGTGATGTTAAGTGGAAACTAATGAAAGGGTGCAGGAAAATAGAATAAAAGAAAAAAGAGTAAAAGAGGTGATGAGTGATTCCAGAATAGCAGTATATGGAGATTCCATAGTTAGAGGATTAGTTAATGGTCTGCTATCCAGAGGGAGAGTGAGTAGGATAATTCAGGCATTGGACATGAGGAAGAAACGAGCAAGAGAGTTAGTGGTGACAAATGATCTAAGCAGACATAAGGAGCATGTATGAGCGAATCAAGAGGAGAAAAGTGAAAGATAACAGTGTAGTGGGAAAGGTTGTCAGTGTGTTGCCGAGGTATGACAATGATGAGATGTGACAGAGAGATAAAATCATGAATGGTACACTTGCAGGGTTGTGCGAGGAAAAGGGAGTACAGTTTGTGGATGTATGGCATATGTATCAACTTAGTAGTTGTATCAACTACTAAGTAGTTGATACAACTACTACATATGTATCAACTAGGTATGAACTAGGGGCAGTTCCATTGAGGGCAGAATTGGAAGACCAGGATATCATTAGTGCTTGGGAAATTGTGAAAGGTTATTTGTTAGCAGCAATAGTAAGCTGTATTCCACGGGTGAAGAAGCAAACACAATTTGGTGTAAAGTGGATGACAAATGATATCAAACAGGAACTGAAGTTGAAAAAGAGATTATGGAAGAGATATAAGGGAGGGGGTGGAGGACAGATACACGAAGAATATAAGACGCAGGCCAGGAGAGTAACCAGAATGGTGAGCAAGGCAAAACTGGAATATGAGAAGAGATTGGCACTAAGATCCAAAGAAAATCCTAGGGAATTTTTTAGCTATGTGGCCAGTAGGCGGAGAAACAATTGTGGAAGAATGACATTACAGGATAAAAATGGGAATAGAGTGACTGATGCAGAAGACATAGTGGAGTTGTTCAATGAGCACTTTATTGGAGTATCCTGGAGACGGTTTTACTAGAGGGACAGGGCAGGTTCAGGGTTTAGAGATGCAAGAGGAGAGTGTGTTCCAAATACTGAGTACTCTGAATACTAGTAATGCTGTTGGACTGGATGGTATTTCACCACGGGTTTTGAGAGAATGTGCTAAAGAACTGACAGCTCCGTTGACCTAGCTTTTCAATAAAAGTTTGGCTGCGGGAAAGGTACTCGGGGAATGGAAGGAAGGTAAGATAGTGGCGCTGCATAAGGGTGGTAGTAGACTGGAAGTGTCTAATTATAGGCCTGTTTGAGTCATCAGTAGTTGTTAAGGTCTTGGAGAAATTAGTGAGGGACTATATACAGCGTTGGGCAGATGAGGATAATGTTATCTGTGAGAATCAACATGGATTTGTTAAGGGGCACTCTTGCTTTAGTAATATGATTGCCTTTTATAATAAAGTGACAAGAGCAGTTGATGACGGAAAGGCATATACTGCCATTTTTTTGGATTTTGCAAAGGCGTTTGACAGGGGTGCCACATGATAAGCTGATATTTAAGTTGCAGCACATGGGTTTAAATGTCAGGTTAGTCAAATGGATTCAGGATTTGTTGACTGATAGGTATGAGAGAGTTGTGTATGGTGGGGCAATATCAAGGCAGCAGAAGGTTACAAGTGGGGTTCCACAGGGTTCAGTACTGGGACCTGTATTGTTCAACTTTTATATCAATGATATTGTCAATGGATTGCAAGGGGGGACATTCAGTTGTTTGCAGATGATGTGAAGCTGGGAAGAGTTATCAGTAATAGTGCAGATGTGGCAGCCCTATTTGAATAAACTAGACAGATGGGCAAATGAATGGGGTTATTGGTTCAATGCAGCAAAATGCAAAGTCTTGAGGTTTGGGATCCATTGATGGGAGGATGCGTACTCAATTAGAGGAGCTGTACTGGAGGGGGTAGGGAAGACAAGAGATTTGGGGGTGATGAGTGATAGAAAACTGAAATTCAGGGAGCATACTGCAAAGGTGGTGAGGGTAACTCAGAGGACTGCTGCAATACTGAGAAGGATGCTGACCTGCAGAGATAAAAGAGTTATCAGTCCAATGTATAAGGCCCTGATCAGACCACACTTAGACTATTGTTCTCAGATTTGGTCCCCAGGATTTGAAGGGGATAAATTGACTGTGGAAAGGGTATAGAGGCAGAACTGAAATATATGAAATAGCTGAAATGAAATATAGATCCTGAAACAAAGATGGTTTCAGGACTCTATAATGTGAGTTATGAGGATCGATTGAGGGAATGTGGACTGCAGAGTTTGATGGATAGAAGAAGAGGTGATATGATTGAGACTTTTAAACTGTTGAGAGGCAGTTACAAGGTAGGCATTGGAGAGTTCTTTCACTTGGTGGAACAGCGGGAAGGAGTGATGACAAGGGGCCATCCCTTGAAGCTATGAAAGGAGGCTGTGCACAAGAGGGTGAGGAGTGGTTTCTTTGCATGGAGGGTGGTTGAACCTTGGAATTGCATTGCCTGAGAGAGTGGTTGGAGCGGGAACGGTCAATGGGTTCAAGGAGTGGTATGATAAACATTGTGTTTCCTAAAAACGACCTCCCAGGATGAGTCTTTTGACTCCATGGAGGCCTGGATAATAATAATAATGTTTGAGAGAAGAATTTGGGATTTAGCCGACCAAATTGTATTCTTATTGGTTAAACCAAAATAAAAAATGATGGTACAACATGACAAAATTTCATGCCGGCTGGGGCGTCGCCTGGTTAAACAAGGCCCCCGTTGTTTTCGCCAGGGAACTAGGGCGAACAGCGAAAAGTCAGCTACTGGAACAAATCTGAAAACAAACCCCAACTCAACATCACCAGAGTTAAAGATCGGTACTATCAACGTAAGAAGCCTGAATGGCAAAGAAATGGAGCTAGCTGAGGAATTAGATAAGTACCAGATCGACATAATAGGGGTGACTGAAACAAAAAAAAAAAAACTGGTGAGATCTTTCTGAGCAATAAATACAAAATGTTATATTCAGGCAATGACAATCAAGGAAAAGAAGGAGTAGCCATAGTATTCAACACAAAATATGAGGCTAATCTTCTTGAATGGCAGTCAGTCACAAGTAGAGTAATGTGGGCAAATATGAGAATGGGGAACTGGATAATGAGACTTATTTGTGCCTATGGTCCCACAGAAGGTTCTACTAAGGTAGAAGTGGAGGAATTTTTTGAGGCTTTAGAAAAAGCAACTGACACAATGAAAAAAGAAAAGTTGGTCCTTATTGGGGATCTAAATAGCAGAGTAGGAAATGATTGTGAGACATACAAAAATATTTTGGGAATATTTGGAGAAAAGAGCAAAGCTAATAATAATGGCAAATGTCTGTTGGATTTCTGCTCAGAACATGGACTGGTTATTACTAACACCATGTTCCAACATAAAAATGTGCACAAATTCACATGGAGAGAAGAGGCTAGGAATAAGAAAAGTCTCATTGACTATGTTATTGTTGATAGTGATGTTTTCTCCCTGCTGCAGGATACCAGAGTGTACAGAGGATTTGAAATTGGAAGTGATCACTATTTAGTCTTGAGCAGGATAAAATTGAATTTCATATTGAAAAGAATAACATGTAAGAAAGTTTTAAAGCGAATAAAAGTTGAGCAGCTCTCAGATGTGAACTGTAGACTAATATACAGAAAGATTATTGAAAATAAAATGAAAGAGTTTGAGAACAGGAATCAAACCTTGGAGATTCAGTGGCAAACTCTGAAGAAAACATTGATTGATTCTGCCAGAGAAGCATGTGGTGAGGTTGTGTGCAAGGATAAAAAAATCAGAACTCCCTGGTGGACACAGGAAGTAAAAGAGGCAGTGAAGGAAAAGAAGAAAGCATATCAAAAGTTCCTGTCAAATAAGTCAGCTTTTACTCTTACAGAATACAGAGACAAATGTAAGAAAGCTAAACAGTGTGTAAAACTAGCTAAACAAAAGTCATGGGAGGACTTTGGCAAGAATATAGAAAATAAATATCAAGAAGGTGGCAAAATATTCTGGAGGTTGTTGAAGAAGCTTAGGAATGGAGGAAAGAGTGCTGTAAAAGGAGTTAGAGATGATAAAGGTGACAAGAAAACGGTAGAAAAAGATATCCTTGAAGTATGGAGTAATTACTTTGAAAAACTGCTAAATAAAACAAGCAGTGATGACAGCACAGTGATAAAAAACACTGACCAGGCATGCAGTCAGGACTGCATATCCATACTTGAAGTAGAAAAAGCCATCAAAGGCTTGAAATGTGGAAAGGCAGCAGGAGTAGATGATATTCGACCAGAAATGCTGAAGTATGGTGGTATAAAAGTCTTACAGTGGCTGCACTGCATAGTTCAGAAAGCCTGGACAGAGGGACGAATTCCCGATGATTGAAGTAGAGCTCTCATAGTACCCATATATAAAAAGGGAAATAAAACTGAATGTGAGAATTACAGAGGTATTTCCCTACTGAGTGTTCCTGGCAAGATCTATGCAAGTATACTTGAGAAACGGTTGAGAAGAATTGTGGAAGAAAAGCTTGGTGAAGAACAAGCTGGATTCAGGCCAAATAGAGGCTGTCAGGATTAGATCTTCACTTTACGACAAATAGTCGAGAAAGCATGGGAATATAACAAAGATCTGTATTTAAGTTTTGTCAATTTGGAAAAGGCATATGACAAGGTGCCAAGAGAGAAGCTATTCAATACGCTGCAGTTATATGGTGTCAATGGGGCATTATATCAAGCAATACTTAGTCTTTATTTGAGTTGTAAGTCAGCAGTTAGAGGAAGACCAAGGTATAGGTGGATTGATACGGTACAAAGTGCCTTAGACGATAGAAATATAAGATCTGATAATGTTGGAGTCTTGACAAGTAACAGACTGATTTGGAGGAAAATTGTAGATAGGAAGTTAGTAATGATATAATTTTTTCATGTAGTACTGTCATATCCTGTACACCCCTTGAGGGTACATGGCAGGAATTTGATGATGATGATGAGAAGAATGAAATTATACAGGCATGAGGTTGCATTTGAATGTCTTTGGAGTGAGTGCACTGGAGAAAGTGTTGCTGGATGCGTTCAGAAGTAAGATATGAAGTGAAGGTGGGCAGGACTGGATGTTGCTATAGGCCAGGGAACGGAGAGGTACAAGGAACAGGAAATATTTATGCAGATTAGTTAGGCAAGTACAAAATGAGTTATCGTTAAGGGGATTTAAACTATATCAGTATAAACTGTACAGTACTAAGAAAACAGAATTTCTGGAATTCTTGAGAGAAGGATCAAGGGACACAAGGATCAAGAGTTCTGGATTTGGTCCTAGCATCAAAGGACCTAAGACTTGAATTGGAATTCAAATGAAAAAGATAACACAACATGGTGTAAAGTTGGTGACTAATGAAATCAAACAAGAACTACAGCTGAAAAAGGATAAAGAGAGGTGGGCAGAGAACAGTTGCATGAGAAATATGAGATTTCAAGTGACGAATGGGAAAATTCAAGTTAGGAAAGAAGGCAAAAACACAACATGAGAAAAAATTACTAGCACTGTGATCAAAGAAAAATCCTAAGAAATTTGTTTTGTGGCCAGCAGACAGAGATATAATTGTGGATTAGTAGAGTTGTTTAATTATCACTTTATCAGGATATTTCATCCTGGAAAAGGAGGTTTTATTCCTAGAAGGATGGGATTTTGCTATGTTTTAGGAGAATATGCTAAATACCTGGCTGTTTCACTGACCTGAAAGTCTAAATCAGGCATGGCCAACTTCATTCTATAATAGGGCCAATATATGATGAGTGGTAGCGTCACGGGCCGCACACTTTTAGACAGAACTTAAATAAAAATAAACTGCATTTTTTCAAGGCAATAGTTATATGTAGTGAATTACTATATTTGTTAAATCATTTTACTACTGGGAGAACAATATAAAATAATTGAAACTGAGTCTCTGAAACATCACTGTAACCAAAGCAGAGTAAATGACTTTCAATGATGCGTTACTCTGTGTAGTAGATTTGTGGTAGATTTCTAGCATAGAAATCTACCACTCCCACTATTACAACTCACACAGAGAAGCATTAGATTTTATAAATTGAGTAATCTTTTTAAAGCAATTTTGATTCCGTGTTGAGAATATAAATTGTTTCCGTCATCAAAAATAATGAATATAACTGGTATATCAATCAGAAAATTTGCAGTTGAAACTAATAGGTAACTTGATAATACATATAATTTAATATAGTTTTTATCCTGCCGCGGGCTGCACAAAATCACGTTACGGGCTGCATGTGGCCCACAGGTCTGCTGTTGGCCACCTATGGTCTAGATAATGGAAAAGAACTTTAGAGTGGAAAGAAGATAAGATGGTGCCATAGCATAACTGTGGTGGCAGAATGTAGGTGTCAATGTATAGACCAGTGTACATTTCCTCTGTAGTTAAGATTTTGGAGAAGTTAGAGATTGTATACAAAATTGGGCAGTGAGGGTAATATTATCTATAAGGGTCATCATGGATTTTTAAAGGGATACTCTTGATTCATAATATGGTTGTGTATTGGAGAGCAGTATCATGGAAAAGATCACAATGGAGATTCCACAGGGCTCAGTACTGTGACTTTTACACTGTTTAACCTTTGTCAATGATATTGTCATTGGATTGCAGGGTGATATTGTTGGATTCTGAATAAGGAGAAATTTAAGTTATTAATATTCCTTACAGAATCCAACTTAATCCACCATACCAAAGGCTATACTTGTAAAAATTATTTGATATTAATCCCACGATTGAGCAACAAATTGGTGATTTGTTGCTCAATATAACTGGTATAGTTATATTAATCTTAACTGGCATAGTTTACCAGTTAAGATTAATTTTACTCAAGTATCTGCTTTGCATATCAGAACTAAAAATATGAGAAGAGGAAAGAATTACAAGGATTTGAGTGTTCACAGAAAGAAGACTAAAGGAATAGACTACCAAGATGGAAGACAAATTAGGTTGGATGTTAATGACAAAGAACAGAGCTTCTACCCAGAGAGGACATTACCACACTATAAGTTTAAAGAACAATTATTTTCTTATGTTGAGAGTAGCAAAAATGAAAGAGTAAGTACAAAAGGAAATAAATGCATAAAACATGAAAACAATACAAGTTTAATTCAAACTAGGAACTGTTTACGAATCCAGAAAGGAAATAAACAGTCTGATTTCTCCACAAAAGGGCCTAGTGTAAAAAAGTTTTCTTTAAAGAAAAATTTTTCAGAGGAAGAGTGAGCCTTTGTTGGATTCTGAATAAGGAGAAATTTAAGTTATTAATATTCCTTACAGAATCCAACTTAATCCACCATACCCAAAGGCTATACTTGTAAAAATTATTTGATATTAATCCCATGATTGTAAATTATTATTCATGTAATTGCCTTGAGTTTATTTACTAAATTTTATTAATTAATCTAAAATATGTGTTAGCAATGATAGAACCTTGTATTGAAATATTATTCTGTTTATTTTGATTATTCCTAAATTAATATTATGAGGAATTGTATATACAAGTTTAATATGCCTTATGTGAATTATAATATTTTATTTTTTTATTTATCACTACCAGTATGTAAAGGTATAATGTTATGCAATATTTCTGTTTTTATTTATTTTGTTTGTTACTATGGAGACGGGCTAGAAATAGCTAGCATGTGCATGGATCGCAAGATATAGTATTCAACTGCAGAGAAGGAATTGACATAAGAGAGCGTGAGAAACAAATTTGGGCGGAAAAAGAAGGGAGGTATATAAGCTGAGAGCGGAGAAAATAGAGGTCTTCTCTTTTTCAGGACTGACCATGGTGGGACACGAGAGCATAGAGTATAGCACAGACAGACGAGGGGAATACTAGAGGCAGCAAAGTGAATGCAAAGGATTGCTGTGTCTAGAACTTTTGTGCTGTGGTTGGACTATTTGAGGACCGGGAAAGTAATAGGCAACTCAGAATAATTCTTGAAGTTAAAGAATTACTACGTGTTCCATTAGTTTCATGGAACTTTAACAGAGAGCTGAATTGGTCGAATAGTGTTAAAGAAAGAATGAGCATTTTCCTTTATCCAAGTATGTCTATACACGTGAAGTGCGACCATTAATAGTTGTTATCATTGAGAAGATTTATTCTAAATAGTGTTGCCATAGTGTGCTAAGTAAATATAGTTATAAAGTGTGCCCATAGTGAAATTGATGAGCAAAGGATTTATCTGGTAAGAACTGTCCAATTTTATGTTATTTCAGTGCAGAGATATATGTGTAATTCCTCCTGTTATTCCCCACATTAACTATAACGTTTTTTGCTGAAATCAGCCGGAGTATGAAGTGTGAAAGTGTATAATCATGAAACAGTTGTTGCCACCATTAATGTATTGAGACTTTACTGACTGTGTGATAATAGTAAAATTTGTTACTAAGAGATTTTGTGATATTGAACTCTATTATAAGTCATTTTAATATTGTGAAAGCTATAAGTCTGATAGCAGAATGCCCATAGACTGAATCTGTAAAATGTTGTGAACAGTTAAGCTAAGACATTTATATTATCTTGTTTTCAGAATTGAGTTTATATGTATAATATATAACCTTGAATTAAATGTTTTGTTTTGATGATTTTAAAATTGTGTTTGCCTGAATCTCTTTTACTGCACTGTTCATGAAATTATCGGACCTACGGGAGCTTTAAAGATAAGAGATAAACTCAGTCTATAAGAAATAATGTTGATATAAAATTAGTTGATGCTTGGTTTCACTACATTTCATTAGACTAATCTAGATATAGAGTGGCGCAGTCTAAAAATATAAATTTCTCTATATTCACATTTTAACTCTGTTCTTAAACTTATTACATGTTTAAGAATAGAGTTAAAACAAGATGGCAGATCAAAACAAGGGAGTACGATCCAACAATATTCAGTTATTTACATTTGATGGGAAGGGTCCTTCAAGAATATTTGAATAAGCTGGGCAGGTGGGTAAATAAATGGGGATGCAGTTTAATGCAACTAAATGTTAGGGAGAAGGGATCTTGAGTGATTGATAGCAGTTTGACGTTCAGGAGGGATATATTGTAAAGGGTGAATGTAACCAAGAGGGAATGCTGCAATAGCTGAAGGACACTGATCAGTAGAGATAAGAATGGTGATTCCAGCCTATCCTGATTAGACCATATCTGGATTACTGAGCTCAGATCCAGTCACCATGATTTCAAGGGGGATGAAGTTACCTTGGGAAGGATACAGATAGCAAAAAATTATATCAGGACTGTACAATTTGGTTAGAAGAGCACACAAAGGGCATGGAAACTAGTTTTGTGGATAGAAGACAAAAAAGAAGATGATGTGATTGAGACATTTAAACTGTTGAGAGACTGCAGAGATTTTTTGTGTGGTAGATCAAGGGTGAAGAAGAGCCATCCTTGGAAGCTGTGAAAGGAATTAAATAAGAGGGTGAAAAGTTGCTTTTTTTTTTTTTTTTTGCATGGAGAGTTTGAATCTTGGAATGCATTGGCTGATAGGGTAGTGAGAGCACAATGAGTTTAAGGACTGGTATAACAGACTGTATTGCAAAAGATGGTCTCTCAGATGAGTCTTGTGACTCTATGTATGTCCTTAATAATAATAATAATATAGCTTTTTAAGATGAAAAGCCAAACGGCTATTCTTTTCTGGCGAGGTTGATATAAGTTAAGGGGATAAAAATCCCTTATTGTTTTTCAGCCAGTAAGCGAAACTAAGATCGAAAACTATGATCTGTAACGTTTCATGCTGACGAACTGTCAGCATATCCACGCGTAAGTGACCACTTGGTAGTGCCACATCACGGCAACTCGTTGCAAAGGTGGAGCAAGATCCCTCACTGTTCTTGATATTTTCTCATAATGTAAAACACACAGCTCTTAAGGGATCTAGTACTGTTTTACATTATGAGGAGAGGTCACTACCCAGACCGGTTTCAACCTTTTTTGAGGTCTCATCAGTGAGTAGCTAGACCTAGAATATCAGAGTTTAAGTGAAGAAAACTTACATACTTTTGCTATAAAAAATAGCCGTTTGGCTTTTCATCTTAGTTATACTATGTTATAATATAATATAGTGACACACCTTTCGGTCAATCGTATAGCAAAAGTATGTAAGTTTTCTTCACTTAAACTCTGATATTCTAGGTCTAGCTACTCACTGATGAGACCTCAAAAAAGGTTGAAACCGGTCTGGGTAGTGACCTCTCCTCATAATGTAAAACAGTACTACATCCCTTAAGAGCTGTGTGTTTTACATTATGAGAAAATATCAAGAACAGTGAGGAATCTTGCTCCACCTTTGCAACGAGTTGCCGTGGTGTGGCACTACCAAGTGGTCACTTACGCTTGGATACGCTGACAGTTCGTCGGCATGAAACGTTACAGATCGTAGTTTTCGATCTTAGTTTCGCTTACTGGCTGAAAAACAATAAGGGATTTTTATCCCCTTAACTTATAATATAGCTTTTTATATATAGCTTTTCCATTAGTCAGCAGAATGTGATAGGATACTAAGCAATGCTTAGTATTCTGGCACATGGAGCAAAAAATTTGTGAACTTATTTTTTAAATTAAACTGTTTTTTGCTAATTTTAAATTAAAAATATAAAATTGGCAAATTTTAATTTAATGTCAATTTAAAACTTTTTACTTGAGGTTTTCTTTTAAAAAGAAACAATTGCATACCAGAAATTTTTCAATAGGTTTACAACATAAGCAAAAAGATCATTGTCATCTAAACCTCTCACCTGAAGCCTGAAACTAAGTAGGCAGGTAAAAAAGAATTTATGAAATAAAAGACAAGTTTTAGGCCTTTGTAATATTTTTAATCTGTTATTGATGACAAGGTATATATCAGATGACAAAATAAGCTCTGCAAGTTACAGCAATAACAATTATTCTATTATCTGCCTTAAATACTTACAGTTTTAGCTATTAATGTCATCCAATTTGCTTTATTTACATCTCTGTTTATGGTGATCAGAAGAAACCTTCATCAGGTTAATGCATATTTATCTTACAATATATAAAAATAGTCTCTGCACACAAACCCATCTATTTGAAACAACAAATTGCATTAGTTAAATAATTAACTGGTAAAGCACAAAAACCCTGTAAAGGCTCGGAAAAAATTGATCATGCATAATCACAAGCTTGTTCACCTTCTTTTCACATGTACACAATCTCTTCTATTTTATATACACTATTTCTCAACCATACAAACAATGAAAAATGCTGTGTGTGTGTGTGTGTGTGTGTATACATATATACATATACACACACACGCACACACACACATATATATATATATAACAATTTTCAGATTTGAAATATGGAAAAAAAAAATTAAATGACTAATAAGCCTTAGAACAGGTCTGTAGTTGGGATTTAAAAAAAATGCTTTTCATATGCTTAACAAAGAAAAAAAAGTCCGTAAAAACATATCACCAAAGTTCTTTTTCAGTAAATATTGTTTGAGCAAGTGTTTATGGTAACACTAGAACAAAAGCTAGGATTCTGGATAATCCTCCATACTGGCATAGGCACAATCAGTGAAACATCACATGTAATAATAAAAAGCACATTTTCACAAGAGACAATGACTATGTTTGTTTGTTTTTTATAATTCATATAAAAATTTTTAAAAAAATTGATGAAAGCCCTTTTATCATCCAAATCTACTCAACCTGATACAAATACTGTTGTTTAATATATAAGCACTTATGGCTAAAACAGCCTCACTCTACAGATTAATTGAACCTTGTTTTCATACTGAACAAAACATCCTTCAGGCAAAACTAGTTAATACTGTACTATACCTGTCTTCACCAAGTCAAAGCCTCACTGTATATAAAGCTCACCTAATTGCTATGTCTGTAACACTATTAGGCAGGTAGACTATTAGTATTATAGATTAAAATCATATTTTCAGATTAAATTCATTCACTTTCAATGTATTCTGCTTATCTACCACTCATTATGTAAAAATCTACTTCTTACTCCCTTGATTATCACATCAACTTTGCAAACTTTTAAGGTAGTCTCTTGTTCACTTAATCTTTCACTTTAGAATTTCCTAAACACTCCCTAAAATAGTTGATTAAATCTGTGCCCAGCAGTTATGTGCTAAGAACAGCAGAATCAGATTATACAGGTTTTTATAGAGTTTTTGAAAATGCATCTACTGACTGGTACTGGTCTGTAATTTGGCTTGTTAAAACAAAAAATAATAAATGAATAAAATTCAGAATAACGTACAATCTTTTATATTTCAACCACCTTGCAGCTTTTTATTCAAAATGCTAAGATCAAGAGATAGCACCTTAAATGGTGGTCTTGAGCACCACTGAAGTTCACTTGTGTAGCCACAGATGAGAATCCATGCAGCTACATCTTTAAATTAAGGGACACTATGTGTATACATGAGTCATTCTTGACAGTGATACTCAACTCGAGCATGTCTAACTGTATGTATATGTTGCCTTTTTAGTCACTTACATAACATCTCTAATTTCTCAAAATGGATAAAATCCCTTAATGATGATTGTAACAAATAGTATAAATTTTTGTAGTTATTTTGGCTGTACAATTAGCACAGTGTTATTGGGAATAGTCTCCAACTTTTCAAAATTTAATTGTTTGTGAGTAAACTGCAAACCAATGCAATATATTATGCTCCGAGTTTCAAAAAATGTAAGGTTAACTCATTTTCCTTCCCAGAGAGGAAAACTTTCACCTATCCTGTGTTCTCCAACCACTCACCAACTTGTTTTAGTACTTGGTAGCAGATGAGAGATAATCTTATCTCTGAAAATTGTTGTGTGTTACTAATAAATAGATCACCTCAGTGATGATGCCAACTGCTGCAAGATATGGGGGGAAAAATTCTCCCATTTAGGATCTTATATTAGTTAATGCAGCCTAAATCTCTGTTCTGATTTCACTGCTATTAGTTCATAACACCTTTTGACATTAGCAAGATTTGTCTAAAGGGATTTTTGCCAGTATAATTAATGCTATTTAATATGGACATAATTCAAAAAAGTTTATCACATATGCTCATTGAGGAAAATATTAAATGACAAATTTATTTAAAGATAAAAAATGTTATACCTATAATTTTTTTTCAATATAAATTATTAAATTTGATTCATAATAGGTACATAGAAAAAGTCTTTAGCACAACACAAATCTTTTAAAATTAAAAATCTTCCTTAATCAGTGCTTTAATATAAGTTCCATAATTCTTTTTGAAGTATCTTTAGTCAAAGACTATTAACAAGCACATTGAGAATGGAGATGATGGTGATGCTTTAAAAGCTCCTATAGCACTAAAAAAAAAAAAAAAAAAGTATTTAACTAAGCTTTACTAAATTATTTAAGGTTTTATTATTTGATCATACTAAAATTATTACTTATTAAAACATCCGGAAGATCTTTATACAATATTAAAATGCTACAAAATCAATCTTTATAAGTCATTACTCAGGCATGTTGATTCTGTAAATAGTATCATCATTTCCACCTGATGGATACTTTTATTTATTAAATTATTTTCTTCTTGATGACAGCATATCTTGTAGAACACAATGAAGTGGAATGTAAATGGCAGGCAACAGTGTGGAGGCACTAGTGGTATGGTCACGTTGCAGCAGTATACACACAAATACACACACACCAAGTCTTGAGTTTTTTTTAAATAATATACATTTCAGCTGACAGCCATTTCCTCTCCTTCTAGAGTATAAGCCACTGTTTCTAATTTTTGGGCTAAATTCAGTTTTTGACAATATGGATCTGTATCAAGGGATTCCAGAATCTGAAAGGAAACAAAGATATGTATCATGTGTAAATTATTATAAATTTTGTAAATATGAGAGGTAGCATTAAAGTAATGTCTTTTTTTTTTTTTTCAGAGTTTATGTGTCACTAAGTATAAAAGATTTAAGTCCAACAGAAATTTATACTCCTCTAGAAAATATGTATGGAGACAAGATTGTTGTTTGAGGAACACAGACTTGGGGAGAAAGAGGGAGGCACTATGACCAATTCAGAACAGCATGTGGAGAAGTTGCAGAAATTGAAAAAAAAAAACTCATCCACAGAGTTTTCCACTCAGAAACATGAATGAGGTCCTCTATTTCATGATAATATTCAACCTGACACCAGCTTACATATAAGGATACAAATGCAACATATATTATTATTATGATTCAGGCCTCCATGAAGTCAAAAGACTCATCATGGGAGGAGCATCCTAGAAAACACAAAGTATCATACCTCTCCTTGAACTCATTGATTGTTCGTACTCTCACCACTCTATCTGGCAATGCATTCCATGGTTCAACCACCCTCTATGCAAAGAAATCACTTCTCACCCTCTTGCTCACAGCTTCCTTTTATACCTTCCAGGGATGGCCCACTTGTCCTCATTCCTTCCCTCTGTTTCACCAAACAAAAGAATTCCCCAGTGTCAACCCTGTAACCACCTCTCAACAGTTTAAAAGTCTCATTCATATTACCTCTCCTTCTTGTATCATACCAAACCCTGCAGTTCACATTCTCTCAGCCTGTCTTCATAACTAACATTGTACAGTCCTGATACCATCTTTGTTATCTGCCTCTGCACCCTTTCCACAGTTAATTTATCGCCTTCAAATCCTACAGACAAATTTGAGAACAATAGTCCAAGTAATGGAACGACAACTCTTATCTCTGCAGGTCAGTGTACTTCTCGGTATTGCTAAGAATTTTTCTATTTTTATACTTTGTTTTCTGTATTTTTATTTATTTTTCACCAGTACAAGATAAAGTAGTGCAAGTTTTTAGTACAAGTTCGGTTTAGTTTCATTTTGCTGTAATTTACAACTAGATTAACTAAGACTATGAGGTCAATATAGAGCTATATCTTAATTGTCCAATCTTCACAGTTAACCAACCCTCAAATGGATAGTGTGGCAACCAACTTCTGGTACAGCACCATGCGTGACTGTAGCTTCAATTAACTGCACTTTCTATTATCCAACCAGCAAGCTGATTTCCCAATGCACTCAGATAACTGAGTTACTATATATTATTCATTAACTTCCTGCCCTCTCCAGCCAGTTGCATGTTTTGAAGGATGATAAACCTGAGTTTCTATGAGAAGCCCTTCTTTGGAGAGGCCCTTCTTCAAAGAGAGTTCTTTACATCCTATATGAAATATAGGATGAAACCTAGGTCTTTACAAGCATAGGACAAATGTTATACCATTTTCATGAATGCATTTTAAAGGTCTCTCAAGTACAACTATTCACTGGTTTTGCTTGGAGAAAATATTTAAATGTATTTATTTGCTAATTTTTAAGTTATTGTATACTTTAATAGAGTGGGAAGGGATTCTACTCAATGATAATCATTAACCTCCTGCTCATAGTTTACAAATAAAAAAAAAAAAAAGAATTATGGATCTTATCTATAATTTTTAGCTGACAATATGATATGCTAATTTTTTTAACTACATAATTATATGCTCTCTTAAGTTTCACCTCAAAGTATGTAAAGCAATATAATTATATGGCCAATCTTCACAGTGGCAGATGCAAATTTTAGATGCAAATCTAAAATTTGCATTGAAATTTTAAAATTGAAATGTGCCAAATGCTTCAAAAAGCATATGGTGATGAATGCTTATCCTGTACTCGAGTTTACAAGTGGTTTAAGTGATTTAAAAGTGGTCGTGAGATGCTTGAGGACGACGAAAAGCTGGACCGTCCAAAAACTGGAATGAGCAAAGTGTGTGAAAACATCCAAAAAAAAAAAAAGTGTGTGATTTCATCAAAGAAAACCCGAAATCGTCTGTGAGATTGATTGAAGATGAATTGGGGATTATAAAATCAAATGTGCACAACATTTTGACCGAGAGTTTGGGCCTTCATAAATTGAATTCACGGTTTGTTCCCCACAAATTGACCAATGACCAAAAAATGTATCGAATTGAACACTGCAAGGACCTCGTTAAAACAGCTTGTAAGGACTCAAACGTCCTTGAAACGACTGTTACTGATGACGAAACATGGTGTTTTGAGTATGAGCCCAAAACAAAGTGCTGAGTGGAGACCACCAGAAGAGGGGCATCCGAAAAAAGTCGTTGGAGAAGTCAAAAGTAAAGACAATGCTGATTTGTTTCTACGATTCCAAGGGCATTATCCACAAAGAATTCATCACGTACGGCATGAATATCGTGATGCAGGCAGCTGGTCACTTTTGCATGATAATGCACCATCTCATTGTTCGAACATTGTGAGACAGTTTTTGAGCAAAAACCAAGTTTGTGTGTTGGATCACTCACTGTATTCACCTGATTTAGCACCCTGTGACTTCCTTCTCTTCCCCCGACTTCATTTGCTGATGAAAGGAAAGCAATAAGACACCATTGGCTTGTGTTTTATTTTCTATCAAAAGTTCAGTTTCTTTTTGGACAGAGGGTGTAAATATAATGTGAATGAAAACTACATATATGTGTACTGCATGATACAAATAAGAAGTGTGATTTTGTGATATTATTCTTATATACAATAAAGAGATTGAAAATATGAATTAGCAAATTAACAGAATAATTATTTTCAGTGAATGCTTATGAACCCAACTCTAGTGTTAAAAATGAATAAACTTCTCATATTTTTGTTTGAACATAAATTTCATCATCCAAGAAATTTTTCTTTCATTATAGATATTTGAGTGGTAAAAACATCTCCTCCGATGTTGTATTTGATTAAAATGCTTCCAGTTCATTAAACTTATCTATTTTTTTTATGCAGCTCCAACCCATGAAAGTTTATATAAACCTATGGCACATTTATACTACCATGAATAAGCTAAGGATTTTTTCTATTTTTATTTATTTTTTACATAACTGGAAGCCCTGCTCTACAAATCAAACATGAAACTTAAAAAAAAAAAAAAAAAAAAAAAAAAAAAAAAAAAACCCACTTCACAGCTCCATTAAGTGGAGTGATGGACTCACACTGGGTGATGAAATTCATCTCTCACCTAAAGACAATCACATTCATTCATTCTTGAAGCAGGATGCAAACCTGCAACCTGTTTACTGCAGATACATGCTAACCACTCAGCCAACCAGACCAGTTCCTTATTTATTTAAACAAAAAGATTTATGCAAGATTTTAAATCATATAATTATGGCTGAAAATCCAATGTTTCAGACTTAGAGTAATAGCAGTCTGAATCATTGGATTTCAATAAGATAAGTAACTAATGTTTCTACCATATTTACTGATTTCTGCTTATCAGTTAAACTTTGTAACCAATAAACCTTCAGCATATCCACAGACTGGATACCATTTTGTTCATGTGCCTTTAAATCCTTGCCAACAATTCCACATTACCAAGAAATGCAAGTGAAAAAAATCTATGCATAGTAGTTTAGACATATCAGTTTTCCATATCAGAACCTTAAATAACTTCCTTATTTCCACTCTTGTTAGTGTGTTCTTCAGTATCCAAGGGATCCTTGGAGCAATTCTGCCCACTTTTGCAATATTTCCTTTGATTTGCCAGCAAACAACTGTATATTTTCATATGAAAAATTCCCAACTTGTATGTTTTAGTTATATATCCTCTAGATATCTTAATTATCCATTGGATCTTTGTTTGGACTATTTCCTCATCTTTGTTGAACCTAGGAGAACATATCTTAGCACATTAGTCCAAGTGTGGTCTCATCAAAACCTTGTAAAGTTAGTAAATTACTTCCTTATTCCTGTAAGTTAGTAATGTGTTCAACATTGCAGCTATCCAAATGTGATTATTTAACCACCTTAGCAATGTGGCCTCTAAACTTTAATTCAGGGTCCATTATCACTCTTAGATCTCTAGTTTTATCAACCATTTGCAGCAATTTCCTATTAATATAAGGATCAGCCTTCAGTGTTCTCAGTCCAAAATGCATAACCTCACACTTAGCAACATTAAACTGACACTCATTAACATCTGCTCACACAATCTGTCTGTTGAGGTCAGCTTGCAAGGATCTGTGTGAGATATGTCCATTGTCATCTGAAGACTTTGCATTATCAGCATATAATGTGAATGAGAGCAAAAGTATGAAAGATAAGATTAGGAGAATGGAAGAGATAAATGCAAGGCAAATCAGAGGAGAGAGAGAGAGAATTTAGGGAGTGTGAGTGAGAGGTATGGGGATGCTAGAAGAGGAGAGAATGGAAACAGTAGAAGAGAGGGAATGAGAGAGAGGTATGGGAATGCTAGCAGACGAGAGGATGGAAACAGTAGGAGAGACGGAATGAGAAAGAGATATGGAAGTGCTAGAAGAGGAGAGAATGGAAATGGTAGGAGAGATGGAATGAGAGAGAGGTATGGGAATGCTAGAAGACGAGAGGATGGAAACAGTAGTAGGAGAGACAGAATGAGAGAGGGATATGGAAGTGCTAGAAATGGAGAAAATGGAAACAGTAGGAGAGAGGGAATGAGATAGATGTATGGGAGTGCTACAAGAGGAGAGAATGGAAACAGTAGAAGAGAGAGGTATGGGAATGAAAGAAGAGGAGAGAATGGAAACAATAGGAGCGAGGGAATGGTAAGAGGTATAATGTATGGCAACTCAATGATCCGTGGTGTTCAAGATAGGATGAGTGAAGAGTGGTTGCCAGGAGGAACAATAGAAAGGGTGGCTATGGCAATTAAGAGAGGTGAAAGGGTTGATGAGATGATTGTGATGGTAGGAACGAATGACTTGAGTGGTAATGTAAGTTGGGCAGCGAGAGATATGAGATTTTTGCTTGAGACTGTACGGAAGAAGACAGAGAGAGGAAAAATAGTGTGCGTGTTGCCTAGGTATGATAATGATGAGCTGAACAGAAGAGCGGTGATATTGAATGGCATAATAGCGAGAATGTGTGACAAGAGAGGACTGGTATATGTGGATGCTTGGAGTGCGTTTGAGGAAAGAGAGGAATTGTATGCGAGAGACCGTTTACATTTGAATGAGGAAGGACGTAGGCATCTGGAGAGAATGCTGTTCTGAATGAGTCAGTGTGTCCCAGGGAGGATGATAGCAGGGGTGGCCTCTTATGGGAATGGATACTTGGGAGAAGGGAGACAATTCAGGTAACACTGAGCCCAGTGGAGTCTAGAAGGGATAATGCTGGGTATAGAAACAATGGCATTTATATGCTTTATACTAATGCCAGGAGTATCCGGAATAAGGGAGAGGAATTGGTGGCGTAGATAGCATCAGCCTGGCCAAAAATTATTGCGATCACTGAGACGTGGTTGACAGACGGGGATATAACAACAGGAATAGAAGTCGCTGGGTATAGCATTTTTCGTCAGGATAGGAGGGGAAAGCATGGTGGTGGGGTACTGCTTATGACAAGTGATGACCTATGTCCTCTAAGAGTGGAGAATTTGGAAGGAAGTGAGACAAATGATTCTGAGAGCGTATGGTGTGAGGTACAGGTAGGCAAGACAGGATATTTAGTGGGGTGTTGCTACAGACCCAGGAGCACAGAGGATGGGGACCCGGAGATGTTTAGACAGCTAAGTTTGGCAAGTGCAAGAAGAATGATTGTTATGGGAGATTTTAACTTCAGTAGTATAAATTGGAGAGAGGAAAATGCATGTAGCAATAGGGGAATGGAATTTCTAGAATTCTTGAGGGACAAATGTCTTAGGCAACATGTAACAGAGGGAACAAGAGGTTCAAAAGTTTTGGATTGGTTATAGCATCAGAAGAGTTCACAATAACTGAGTTGACGTCTCTCCCACCAGTTGGAGAGAGTGACCATATGGTGTTGACTTGGAAAATGAATAGACATGCAGGAGTATCAAAGAGACAGGAACTTATGTGGAATTATAAGGCAGGTGATTATAATAGTCTTAGATGTCAACTTCGGGAGGTTTCATGGAGGGAGGAATTGGAAGGCCGGGATATCACTAGTGCGTGGGAAATTGTGAAAAAATATTTGTTATCAGCAATGGTAAGTTGTATACCACGAGTGAAGAAGAGGACGCAATTTGGAATAAAGTGGATGACAAACAATATTAAACAGGAATTGCATGCGAAAAAGAGACTATGGAAGAGATATAAGGAGACAGGTGAAGAGATGCATGAGGAATATAAGACACAGGCCAGTAGAGTGACTAGTGTGGTAAGGAAAGCAAAACTGGAATATGAGAGGAGATTAGCCCTAAGATCCAAAGAAAATCCTAGGGAATTTTTTAGCTATGTGGCCAGTAGGAGGAGAAATGACTGTGGAAGAATGATATTGTGGGATAAAAATGGGAATAGAGTGACTGATGCAGAGGACATAGTGGAATTGTTCAATGAACACTTTATTGTAATATTTCATCCTAGAGGAGTCAGTTTTAATGCTAGAGGGATAGGACTGGTTCGAGGTCTGGAGGTACAGGAGGAGAGTGTGTTTCAGATACTGAGTACTCTGGATGTCAGTAAAGCTGTGGGACTGGATGGTATTTCACCATGAGTTTTGAGAGAATGTGCTAATGAATTGAAGGTGCCTTTAATGTGGCTTTTCAATGAAAGTCTGGCTTTGGCAAAGGTGCCCAGGGAATGGAAGGAAGGTAAGATAGTGCCATTGCATAAGGGTGGTAATAGACTGGAAGTGTCTAATTATAGGCCAGTCTGTGTGTCATCAGTAGTTGTTAAGATCTTGGAGAAAGTAGTGAGGGACCATATACAGCATTGGGCAGATGAGGGTAATGTTATCTGTGAGAATCAACATGGATTTGTGAAAGGACACTCTTGTTTTAGCAATATGCTAGCCTTTTATAATAAAGTTACAGGAACATTAGATGAGGGAAAGGCATATACTGCAATTTTCTTAGACTTGGTGAAGGCATTTGACAGGGTGCCACATGATAAGCTGATATTTAAGTTGCAGCAAATGGGTCTGGATGTCAGATTGGTCAACTGGATTCAGGATTGGCTGTCTGATAGGTATCGGAGAATTGTGTATGGTGGAGCAGTTTCCAGGAGGCAGAGGGTTACAAGTGGGGTCCCACAGGGCTCAGTACTAGGACCTATATTGTTTAACCTTTATATCAATGACATAGCCAGTGGATTGCAGGGGGATATTCAGTTGTTTGCAGATGATGCGAAGCTGGGAAGGATTATTAGTAATAGTGCAGATGTGGTAGCCCTGCAAGAGGATTTAAATAAGCTAGATAGATGGGCAAATTAATGAGGGTATCAGTTTAATGCAGCAAAATGTAAGGTCTTGAGGTTTGGGAAACATCGATGGGATGCTGCATACTCTATGGGAGGAGTTATACTGGAGGAAGTAGGGGAGACAAGAGATCTGGGGTTGATGATTGATAGAAACCTGAAGTTTAGGGGACATATTGCAAAGGTGGTGAAGGTAACACAGAGGATTGCTGCTATTATGAGAAGGACACTGACCTGCAGAGATAAGAAGGTTACCATTCCGTTGTATAAGTCTCTGATCAGACCACACTTGGACTATTGTTCTCAGATTTGGTCCCCAGGATTTGAAGGGGATAAATTAACTGTGGAAAGGATACAAAGACGGATGACAAAAATGGTTTCAGGACTGTACAAGGATAGTTATGAGGATCGGCTGAGAGAATGTGGACTGCAGAGTTTGGTGGATAGAAGAAGGAGAGGTGATATGATTGAGACTTTTAAACTGTTGAGAGGTGGTTACAGGGTTGACACTGGGGAGTTCTTTCGCTTGGTTGAACAGCGGGAAGGAGTGATGACAAGAGGCCATCCCTGGAAGTTACGGAAGGAAACTGTGAGCAAGAGGGTAAGGAGTGGTTTCTTTGTGTGGAGGGTGGTTGAGCCATGGAATGCACTGCCTGATGGAGTGGTGGGAGCGAGAACGGTCAGTGAGTTTAAAGAGTGGTATGATAGACTTTGTGTTTCTCAGGGGGGGACCTCCCCTCGATGAGTCTTGACAGACTTTATGTCTTAGGAAGGACCTCCCTCGAAGAGTGTTTTGACTCCTTGGAGGCCTGAATAATAATAATAATAATAATAATAATTAGATATTCCCTTTCAGACCATTTCAACGTCACTAATATACAAGTTAAATAGCAGTTGCATCAGGAGGATTCCTGATCAAGCAGCAAATAAGCACTGTGAACTGGTGAGGTCATGCAGTGGATCAGAGATTGCATGCTTTCTTTATATGAGTAGCATGCCTATGGGTCTATGGATATTGAGGATGACAGCTGAAGTAGAACTGCAGCTGTCATTCTCAATGACTACTGTCATTTCAGATTTCCAAACTACACTCTGCATGATTCCTTTAGTCATAAGAATAGATCTGTGCATCTGTCAAATCCAACATCTCATGTTAGAGAATGGCAGATCTTGAATTACCTTTTTACAGTCTGCTTTGACTCAAAATTTCTTTACCCTAATCAGATGAATTCATTTGCTGTCTCTATAGCTCACCAAATTCTAATAACCACTCTGACCCTTTTCATTATTCATCTGCAAAGCTTTATTATCCACAATCTAAAAAATACCCACATTTTCCATGGAGATGCCAACATTCATCACTCAAGCTGGCTTTGCTTCTCTAATTCTATGCTGAAAGAGATGCAGAAATAGTTATTGTCAGCAATCAATCTTTCACTAATTGTCCAACTGTTTGCCAGAATACCTAATCCTCCTCCTCTCCACTTTCTCAACACCCATGATCTCTTCTTAATCAGTTCTCCCATAAATATACTGTAAATATCAGCAATGTTTGGTAATTCTGACCATAATCTCATTCAAGCCTCTTTGTAGAATGCCCTTTACCATCCATTAGTGTCCTTTACCATTATAATGGTGGCATCAAATGGAATGATATGTGATTTATACCCCTATAAATCACATATCATTCCTATACATGAGTCAGTTCCTCATCCAAACTTGCCTCAACTGATAACTCTTACTGGAATGAAGAAAAAAATTCATTACAGTCAAAATCCCAAATCAATATCCATATCCCCAGTTTTCCAACAGGAGTGCCAAGTTAGTCAAAGGAAAACATATGGTATATCGCAACTGCTTGAAATCAAAATTCTAGCTTCACACTGCAGCATGCAACAGTCGTAAAAATACCATCAGCAGAACCAACTTAAACCAATTATAGAAAACTTTTAATGCTCAAGTGATTGTCAAGCCTTCCTTGCCAAGTCTAGTGGGTGTAACTTCTGTCCATCCATCACACATGTCAGATGGTACTATTTTATCATCTTTTAAAGACAGGGTTGATCCCCTGGCATAATTCCTCTCCTCAAAATCCTGCATTGAAGATTAGGATGAGAAAAAATATCCTCCACTTTATCAAGAACTGTTCACTTCATGCCTCTTCTAGTCTTTTTTCAGAAAGACAACAGAAAAATCCAGAACCAATTGGTCTTCTGGTTCTGATGATGTTTCCCACTTGTGCTTAAAACTTCTCTGCTCCTCCAGAATTCATGTCCATCTTATGTCTTTATCAACAGGAAAAAGTCACCCAAACAACTCTTTCACCATCTCAAAGCCACCAGTTAATCAATTACTACCGATATGAATTCAGCTACTCTCAGCCAACAACAGATCTTCTTGCCCACATCGCTAATCTATGGGAAACAATGTGGCTGCACTAGATATTTCTAAGGCATTTTATCAGATTAGGCACAAAGCCTATTTAGTAGATTACTGTCATATGTCTGTAATTCATTCTTTGTAACTTAACTACCAGTTTCCTGTCTGGTCATTTCTTTCTTCAGATTTTCCCTACAAGTAGTTAAGTATCCCATTACTGTACTTTTCAATGCTCTTTCTCCTCTTCTTAAATGACTAAAATTACTTTCTGTCACTAACCTCAAATCTTGTTTGTAGTTTTAATGATGAAAAATACTCTCATTTTCTTTCTTTTTTGACAAACTTTGGGATGTTCACATATCCCAAGCTATAAAAATCTTCCATAATAATACTGTTAAACACTGATCTCCTTGAAATATTTCAGGGTTGAGGACAATCTTGTCAAATTCCATGTCACCAAAACACAACCCCTGTCTTATTTCACATAAGAAAGACCACATTTTACCTCCCTTAACCTTCAATAATACTCCTATCTTGATGCAAGATCATATATCTCTTCAGAAAGTCAAACCTCTAGCCTCTCCTGTCACAAGCACTTCATATTCACATCCTCATCCATCTCCAAAATATTAGTTGTTCTTACCTACTCAAGAAAGAACAATTAACATTGCAAGTTAGAACCTTTTAACATTTGGAGTACCCACATATACTCCAAATGCACCTACTTTTGTGTGCCAAAAATCTCTTAAAATGCTTGGTGCTGTTCAGAAGAAGGAAATCCAGTTAACTGGTGATTCTCCTCCGCCCCTCTCTCTCTCTCACACACACACACACACACAGAAAAAATATAGTAGTATGAGTCTTGATAGACTTTGTGTTTCTTAGGAAGGACCTCCCATGATGAGTCTTTTGACTCCATGGATGCCTGAATAATAATAATAGTAGTAGTACAGAAACAATATTCCAGTCAGTATTTTACAGACACTACAGGGATTTTCATGGGCACTGTTTGCTGAACTGGCTGATACCATTTTTCCTCTTTCCCTCAAAATTATAAGTACATGAGCAATTACTGGTCAACATCTGATCACTGTCCAGCTCCAAACATAACCAACTTCTCATTATTCTCTTTCATTTGTTCTAAATTTGTGCTTTGGAATATTCTTACACTTATGATTTCCCTAAGAACTACAATTCCAGTTATTGAAAAAACATATCGGTAACTCCTTTCTTTCTTCTTGATTACATGCTCTCCACAGAGCACTGATGTGCTGTAGGTTTAGCAACCTTTCATGTGCATTGAAATTAAAAACAAATTTAAAAAAAAATCTATATAGTTAAGAAATTTGAGCAGACAGTTGTTATGCAAGCACATCTCAAGGGAATGCCATTCCTTTAAGGTACCTATTATTTAGCTGGAAGATGAATTATATCACCTGGTGTGAGACCACTCCTATTTACCATAGGCCAAAATTGGTTTGAAAAATTTTCAGCAGTGTGAGGACCTCTGTGAGAAAAGGGTATATGTGGAACTACAAGGGGAATGATTATGAAGAGCTCAGGAGACAGCTTGTGGGTGTAGTGTGGAATGAGGAGTTAGCTAGAAAAGAGATCAATGCAGCTTGGGGGATTTTCAAAAACTGTTTAGTAGATGTGATGTCTAAATGTATTCCAAGGGTGAGAAGGTTAAATAAGGTGAGTCTGAGATGGATGAATAAAGAAATTAAGCATGCGATACAGAGAAAAAGGGCATTGTGGAGGCAGCATAAGAGAAGTGGAAATAACCAATTCCATGAGGTCTACAAAGACCAAGCAAGGAGGGTGACTTGGTTGGTGAGGGTAGTTAAAGAGAGGTATGAACAGCAGTTGGCTAATGAAGCCAAAAAGAATCCTACGGAGTTCTTTCGATATGTAGCCAACAAAAGAAAGAATAATTATGGAAGGATAACATTGATTGCAGAAAATGGTATAAAGACAGCTGTTGCAGAATGTGTGGTGGAGATACTTAATGAGCAATTCATAAAGGTCTTTCAATCTTGTCAATGTGACTTCACGGAGAGATTGAGAGCAGTTGATGATGGGGAGGAGAGACTGACTGTAAGTGAGCAAGAGGTGTTTGGGGAGTTGAGTAAACTAGATGTAAATAAGGCTGTGGGACTTGATAATATATTACCACGTATTCTGAAAGAAAGTGCCAGGGAGTTGACATCTGCCTTGACATATTTTTTTAATATGAGTCTTGCAATCGGTGAAGTTCCTAAGGAGTGGAAGGAGGGCAAGATTGTGCCACTTCATAAAGGAGGTGATCGAACTCAAGCATCAAACTATAGGCCAATCTGTGTGTCAGGTGTTGTGGTTAAGTTGTTGGAGAAGCTTGTGAGAACTAGGATCCAGAGTTGGTTTGATAACAATAGTATTATCTTTGATGGACAGCATGGATTTGCTAAAGGGAGGTCATGTTTTAGTAATCTACTTACTTATTACAATAAAGTGACTGCTTCCTTGGACAGAGGAAAAGGATACACAGTAATATACTTGGATTTCGCAAAGGCTTTTGATAGAGTACCTCATGATAGGTTGACAGTCAAACTAGAGCAGATGGAGTTGGATATTAGATTGGTGCATTGGATTGGAGATTGGCTATCTGATAGGTATTAACAAGTTGTATGGGGGTGCGATATCCAAGAAAAGGAAAGTCACTAGTGGAGAGTGCCTCAGGGGTCTGTTTTAGGTCCATTGCTGTTTAACTTGTATATTAATGATATAGGTGAAGATTTGGAGATATTCATTTTTTTTCAGATGATGCAAAGTTGGGATGAACCATGAACTGTAGTGAAGATGTTGTGGATTTACAGGAAGACTTGAATAGATTGAGTTATTGGGCACGGAAATGGGGATGCGAGTTCAATGTTGCAAAATGTAAGGTTTTAAAATTTAGAAAACAAAGATGGGATGCAGAATTTATGCTTGGTGAGAATATATTGTTGGAGGTAGAGGAAATAAGAGATCTAAGGGTGACAGTGGATAAGGATCTAAAATTTAGGGGACACGTTGCCAAAATTGTGAAGACAACACAAAGGCTTCTGGGAATGATGCGGAGGACACTGACGTGTAGAAGTAGGGAGATTCTTGTTCCATTGTAAAGGCTTTGATTAGGCCACATGTGGACTATTGTGTCCAGATTTGGTCACTGGGTTTTCAGAAGGATGAAGAGATGTTGGAAAGGGTCCAAAGGAGACTGACTAAGGTAGTTCTGACCTCTGGAATGTAGAGTATGAGGAAAGAGTGAGAAGATATAATTTGCAGAGTCTGGTGGACAGGAGGAAGAGGGGAGATATGATAAGAGACCTTCAAGTTGGTAAGGGGTTGTTATAGGATCAATGCTGGAGAAGTTTTACAGAGAATAGTGAGAGATCAGGGGAGAACCAGAGGTCATCCCTGGAAATTGTATAAAGAGGGTGTGAGTAGGGGAGTGAGAGGCAGGTTTTTTTTCGTGCAGAGTTGTGAATGATTGGAATGCCTTTCCTGAGAATGTGGTGTCTGCAAAGAGTTTGAATGTGTTTAAAACACGGTATGATGAGCTGTGTGTGTGTGTGTGTGTGTGTGGGATAAAAGGACCTCCCAGATAAAACGTCTTTGACTCCATGAGGTCTTGGGGTGGTAATAATAATAATAATCTCCAGAGCAAAAGAATTAGATTTAACTCTGTCCACAGTGCTAATGTACTAGAAGTTTACAACAGCTGTTTGTCATATCCATATGGGGCAATGTGGGCAAAGCATGTTGGTAGTGCAGACTACAGAAAGGCTGTCCTAGGTATGAAGGACTTATTAATAACAGATACTTTACAAAATCATATCATGAACTATTATTTAATATTTAAGAGAGCTGTACTTACAGGTTCACTGTACTTGACAACATATACATACAATTCTTTAAGGGCACTGCTGGTATCAAACTCTCCACGATGAGACTGTAAATAAAACAGAAGTAATTGGTAATGTTAACTATAGTTACTTATAAAAGAATAATACAAGCTATTAATCAATGACTGTGTATTGTATTCTGAATGTTTATAATTTAAATTTTTAATCTGAAACTAATTCCATCCCTCTTTAATCCTTCCTACATCTGAGTCTGGTAAGAGATTGAATAGGCAATGTGGACAAAGCGTGTTGGTAGTGCAGACTAAAAAAATGTCATCCTAGGCATGAAGGCCATATCATATTCATGTAAGGATAACCACATTTCAACATATAGTGAAGTAAGGAAGAAAGGACAAAAAGAGGAGTGGTAATGATACACCAAAAGCAAAGTCAGTTAAATATAAAATAATGTAACTACATATTCAATTAAGGATGAAATTTATGTAATAATTTTCATAAGTGTTTATAATCCTGAAGTGAGAAAAACAAGAACCAGAAATAAATGCAAAAAATTACTAGAAACTCTAAATAAAATAAAATGAAACCAACAGAAATGATCATTAAAGCTGGAAATTTAAATGCATGAAATGGGAACCAGATAATACCAGGAATATGTCAAAGATTTAATGAACCAGTGCAAAATAAAAATAACATTAAAACTATTACAACTCTATTGAATTCAGAATACACAACATTTTATCAATCTAAAGAAAATTATAAATAACATGGAAAACTACTTTAGGGAACTTAACCACAATAGACTATAATAACAAACAGAAACATTATGACTGAAGAAACAACCAATATCCAAGTTCTAACATCAGTTATGCTAGAACTTGGATATCAATTACTGGTTGTGTTAGGGAACCACAATAGACTATAATAACAAACAGAAACATTATGCCTGAAGAAACAACCAATATCCAAGTTCTAACATCAGTTATGCTAGAACTTGGATATCAGTTACTGGTTGTGTTTGGAGCTGGATCAGTTATGCTAGAACTAACATGCATTACTTACTAGAAAACTGTGATTCTGAAAAAAAAAAAAAAAGTAATATACAGATTAACAAGATTAAAGAAAAAAGCTCAGGACAACTATTACAAGAAGATATTAAAACACTATCAACAAAGAATAAAAGAACAATTTAACAAAAACAAGTTTGATGAAAATATGAACAAGTAACAAAGAAATAAAACAAAATTTCTGGGAAACTTTGTTGGCCTGGTTGGTTGGTTGAATGATTAGTATATCCACTTTCCAAGAGGCTGCAGTTTCAAATCCTACCATAGCTATGGATTTTTGTAATTATCTTTAGGTGGGAGATGAATTTCATCACTTCAATAAGAGAGGTGGTGTGAGACCACCACTCCACTTATTGTAAGCCTGAAGTGGCCTGAAACTCTGCTCTAGAATCCATGTTTGGTCTCTAGAGCAGGATTTTCTAGACTGTGTAAAAAATAATAAAAGTACACAAAAAATAGAAAAAATCCTTATCCCACTTATAATACAAACTATATTACAGGTTTATAGAAACTTTTTTGTGAGTGAGAGCCACACAGAAAGAAAAAAAAAAAAAAAACTATTCTAAAGCTTGAACATGACTCTTATGGTACATAGAAGCAAATATGGAGTTTAAACAGAAACTAAAGAACTGAATTATGTACATATATATATATATATATATATATATTATATACACCCTTAACTGAACAAAAATACTGGGAAGAACAGTTTCCTGAATGTATGAAGGTGAAGAAAAATAACATTGCCTGAAAACTTGAAAGAAGAAGAATTAGAAATAATCTCACAACAAATAGAAAAAATTTTAAGAAAAATTAGAAACAGGAAAACAGCTGCAAGAGACACAATACAGAATGAACTGTTAAAATATGGAAGAAGAGAAATAATATTTTAGTTAACTTAAACTATTATAGTTTATTATTATTATTATTAACACCAGACTACCGCAGAGTCAAAGAACTCATCGTGAGAAGTCCACACTCGCAAACAAAAAAGATCATGGCACCATGTGTTAAACTGTGCCTAACCCAATCATAGATTACACACTCAGGCAATTTATTTATTTATTCATTTATTCATATGGAGTTTCCTTCCTTTTCTCCCCCCCATCCCTATTGGGGCGAGTTGAGCCCCCTCATGGGCGATTAAGTATTTATGGTTGCAGATCTGTGTGTCCACGGGACCGGTTTGCCTGCTTGCGGGAGATGAAAACCCCACATAAACTGGGGGAAAAACCCTGCTGTCCACACCCAAGACCGGCTAACTTGGCTATGGCTGAGGAAGATCCTTAAGCTCCTCACATCAGCGACGGGAATCAAACCCAGGACACTCATTCCCAGGCATATGGTTGCGAAGCGCATAGCCACTAGGCTAACCATACAGACACTCGGGCAATGCATTCTACTCACCAACCACACTCTGTGCAAAGAACCTGCTTCTCACTTCCTTGCTTACACCCTCCTTATACAGCTTCTAGGGATGGCCCCTTGCCTCCCTCTACTCTATGAAAAATATCCTCCACATTTATCTGGTAACAACCATCCCTCACTAACTTATATGTCTCAATCAGTTTTCATATCCCATAGACCTGACACCAATATTGCAAATTTGGACTTTATGATATCCTCATTCCCTTGAAAACCAGGTGTCCCAAAGTAGGTCATAATCAGCCTAATCAAGGCCTTAGATTAGGCTTATTATCTAAGCCTTATCTAAGGAAATGTAAGCCTTAGATTAGGCTTAGATTTCCTTATACAAGGAAATCACAACCTCTTTGCTTCTACATGCTAAGTTCCACCTCACCATTGCCATGATTATGTTGTGTGATGCCTAAACTTTAAAGTCTTTGTCATGATCCCTCCCAAATCTCTGATCTCCTCGACCTTCTTCAAAATTTTCCCATTGGCTGTATACTCTGCACCCCATCCTTACCTACCAAATTTCAAGACCTTATTTGCAACATAAAACTGATAGATCTACTGAGATCTTCCTATAAAGCAACAACATATGCTCTATTCCTCACAGTTCTTTTCAACTTTGCATTATCTATAAACAGTTGCATGTCTCAAGTTAAGCTTCCATATGTCTTTTCATCCTCCAAGTCAAGACTATGTGTTCACTTTCTCCAAATGGGGGGACAAGGATGGTGGCACCTTAGTTACAATCAGAAATTCTGCTCCCTTACTACTATATGCTATTTCCTCTTCCCAAATACCTCTGCAGTTAAAATCTCCCATAATGATTGCTTGTTTTGCATTTTCCAAACTTAACTAATCTCCTGTTCTTCTCCCTCTGTCTTTCCTGGCCTAAAGCAACATCCCACTAAACACCCCATCCTGTCTACTTCCATCATATGCTCAAAACCATTAGTACTATTTCTTCCCAAATTCTCCATGCTGAGAAGGCACAAGTCATATTTTTCATAAGTGATACTACACCTCTCCATTTATCCTTCATATTCTACCAGAATATGAAGTGTTATATCCCTCTATTTCTATTCCTGTCAGGATATTCTGATATGTCAATTAACCACATTTCAGTGATCTCAACGATCTCTGTAAAGGCCGATAAAGTGCTCATTCAATAACTCCACTATATCTTTTGCAACTGTTATTCTGCTGCCATGACTATCCACCAGCGTCAACCTCATAATTATTCTTTTTCTTGCTTGCTATATAGTGGAAAAATTCCCTTGAGTTAACCTTGGCCTGAGCAGCAATCTCCTCTCATACTGAACCTTTTCTTTCTTTATCATGCTCGTCATCTTTCTAACCTGCACTTTATACTCTTCATGGATCTAATTACCACCACCAACAACTGTTTTGTACCTCCTCCATAGCCTTTTCTTTTCCAGCACAGCTTGTTTGATTCCACTGTTTATCCATTTCTATTTACTTGCTTAACCCTTGGTATGCAGTTATACATTGCTTGTCAGATACTGCCTTGTGAATATCCATGCACTGTCCTTTCCTCTCAGCTCATCTACCCGACATATTGATGCCAACTGACAACAGAGCTTCCTATAATCAACCACTTTATACTTCCACATATATCTATTTTTAGCAGTAACCTTTTCTTGTTTCACCACTTCACGAACAAGTACCTCATGATCACTCTCACCAACTGGCAGCTGCAACACCTCATTAACAACTACATCTTGTGAAGTTATCACCAAATCCAAACATTAAAACCACTAGTTGCTGTTTAAGATATTTATCTCTCAGAAGTTCAACAAACTCACTCTCCTTGTTCCATATACTATCTCCTCCTTCCATTCTACATTCCTGTAATTAAAGTCTTCCATCAGGATCACCTTCTATTTACATGCCCAATGAATTTGCCTAAACATTTCATAATCAGTATTCTCTGCATTCCCTGGCCTATAACAACAACATCCTATCAGATATACTAGTCTGTTAATTTAATTTTCACACCACAAAGATTCAAAATCTATGCATGCACTATCAACTTCCACACTTCCTCTGCAATCGTTAACAACACTCCCCCCCCTCCTCTTTTCACATTTCTATCCTTCCAGAAAATTATATATTCTTCCATTTCTATTCTTGACATCACATCCTCCTCAGACAACCAAGTTTCACATTCCAATTATCTCTGGGTATGCTTACTCGATCAATGCAACAAACTCAGCTCTCTTGTTTCAAATACTCCTCACATTTGTGTACAAACATAACAATCCCTGTGTCTTTGAGGTCATTCTAAGATGACTCTGACTCTGGTTTCCATTTCTACCTGTCTAATGCTCACCTTTAGGTATTTTCATTTTCACTAACTCTTGTTTCAGCTCTTCTACTATGGTTCCGACTCTTGCTCCCATTTCTAATCGCTCTAATCTATCAAGACACTTCTCACATACGTTAATGCTTTCCTTTTCTCGTTTACCCAAACAATCCACAAATCTTTCAGATTTTTCAGTGCATGCTCTTTTCCATCAGGTCAGATTCAACCTCATTAATATTTCTAAAATTTAAAGACATTTTAAATTAAGTTAAATGAAAGTGTGCAAAGACTGTATTTCAAATACTAAAATTAGCTAAAAAGTTATGTATTTCTGATATACTGAATCTTCTGGGGGGGGGGAGGGACCTATTATATGCCTATTGTAGATGTGCTTACTGATGGTGCTCAATGTATGACATGATATCCAATTTATTGGAACGCCTACCATTTCTTGATATGTTCACCGAAATGATTGAGAATGGCATGCAACTCACAATTCCAGAGAAAAGTTAAAAAGTTTACCCAAACAGTCCACAAATCTTTCAGATTTTTCAGTGCATGCACTTTTCCATCAGGTCAGATTCAACCTCATTAATATTTCTAAAATTTAAAGACATTTTAAATTAAGTTAAATGTAAGTGTGCAAAGACTGTATTTCAAATGCTAAAATTAGCTAAAAAGTTATGTATTTCTGATATACTGAATCTTCTGGGGGGGGGGAACCTATTATATGCCTATTGTAGATGTGCTTACTGATGGTGCTCAATGTATGACATGATATCCAATTTATTGGAACCCCTACCATTTATTGATATGTTCACCGAAATGATTGAGAATGGCATGCGACTCACAATTCCAGAGAAAAGTTAAAAAGAAATTTAACATATAGTAACTTCTACAAATAGATAAAAACTATAACCAATATAACCAATGATTAAGAAAGCTGGAATAAAATGGAGAAGAAAAGCCCAAGACAGGAATAGCTGGACTCTTTACGACCTGCAGTCATGGAGAAATCCTGACTGAAACCACAGGTCCATCAAGGTAATCAAGGTTAAAACTTCTATAAAGTCTAGTTGCACTGCAAAGTGAAATGCTGTAAAATTAGTGTATCGGTTTACACTTCTTAGATGCTATAAAGATTAGACCAAAAGTGCTTTTAGAGAATAAAGCATTTGTAGCATCATTATATTTAGAACTTAGATTAAATGTTTTGTTATCTGAAAGACAACAGGAAAACCCCACTGATTCATCTGACAACTTCATAAGCAGATGTTTGAAGTAGCTAATTGCAAGAATGACCATGTAGATATGAAGCCCACTCTCCAAGTAAAGAACTAGTTTTTTTACTTGGAGAGTGGTGAATGAGTGGAATAAGCTGCCAGAGTCTGTTGTGGGTGCCATGACTGTGAATGAGTTCAAGGCAAAGTATGATAGATACTGTGTGGATGTTGAATAGTTGTTCTTGAAATGATGTTTAGGGCCTCCCTGACTCATCGGCAGTCTAAGGAGTCCTTAGACTCCCGATGAGTCTAAGGACTCCTTGGAGTTGCCCGTAATAATAATAATAATAAAATCTAAAAACCTTTATAAATTGGATTTAGTTGTGCATGCTGTTTTTATGATCACAAATTGTTGAAAGACTGTTTACTATTTTAAGAATGATTTCAAGTCCATTCATTTATTGCCTAAAAACAAAATTTCAGCTGTTTGCTGAAATTAAAATTTCAGCAAACAGCTGAAATTAAACATATATTTAACCATCATCCTAATTTATGATCATGCAAAGCCAAATAACTGTACAGCTTATTCAGTGGTGGCAAAAACAGGAGACCAGTGGGCTATGGTTCCTACTTTTTAAACTATGCAATTTTGGCCCACAGTTTCCATTGAGAATTTTATTTATTTGTTAATATTACAGTGCTAACTGTAATATTAACAAATATTACAATGTTTAACTGATTTTTTTTTTTTGCTTGTGTTTAATTTTTTTTTCAAAAATGCACTTTAATTTATTTGAATAATTGTCTTGAGAACTTCATTAGTTAATAATTATATACATTACCTGATGAATTTCTCAAAAAATTAAAGAAAAAAGAATTACATACCATGAATATACACTTTCAGGAATGATAGAAAAATTATAAATAAATTACTGATAATCCCCTAGACATGTACAAAAGCACATGTCCATGTATGAGCAAAAAAGCACTACCTATGTCCAGTGGTGGCAAAAACAGGAGACCAGTGCAGCTATGATCCATACTTTTTAAACTATGAAATTTTGTTCCACAGTTTCCATTGAGAATTTTATTTATTTCTTTTAAATTTTATGATATCTATATATATGTATCTATGCTCATGATGCAGCATTTTTGAAGTTAGATTATCATAGTCATTCAAGGTTGACCACTAAAGAAAATTGCCACCACTCAGTTTTGAGCTGGTGGCAAAGCACATCCAATTAAACCCAATAAAGACTTTTATAATTAATTCAGGGATTCTGAGAGGAGACCTCCACATAGCCTTTAAAAGGAATGCGGAGAACCGACCAGGGCTTCTGACCTAATGTCCAATCCTCACCTTCTCGTGGTTCATCCTGTTGGGTATCTACTTGGATACTGAACGAACGAGGATGGGCTGGCAATTTGGGATTTAGCCGACCAAATTGTATTCTTATTGGTTAAACCAAAATAAAAAATGATGGTACAACATGACAAAATTTCATGCCGGCTGGGGCGTCGCCCGGTTAAACAAAGCCCCCGTTGTTTTCACCAGGGAACCAGGGCGAACAGCGAAAAGTCAGCTACTGGAACAAATCTGAAAACAAGCCCCAAATCAACATCACCAGAGTTAAAGATCGGTACTATCAACGTAAGAAGCCAGAATGGCAAAGAAATGGAGCTAGCTGAGGAATTAGATAAGTACCAGATCGATATAATAGGGATGACTGAAACAAAAAAGACCAAAATTGGTGAGATCTTTCTGAGCAATAAATACAAAATGTTATATTCAGGCAATGACAATCAAGGAAAAGAAGGAGTAGCCATAGTATTCAACACAAAATACGAGGCTAATCTTCTTGAATGGCAGTCAGTCTCAAGTAGAGTAATGTGGGCAATTATGAGAATGGGGAACTGGACCATGAAACTTATTTGTGCCTATGCACAGGTTCTACTAAGGTAGAAGTGGAGAAATTTTTTGAGGCTTTAGAAAAAGCAACTGACATAATGAAAAAGGAAAAATTGGTCCTTGTTGGGGATCTAAATAGCAGAGTAGGAAATGATTGTGAGAGACACAAAAATATTTTGGGAAAATTTGGAGAAAAGAGCAAAGCTAATAACAATGGCAAATATCTGTTGGATTTCTGCTCAGGACATGGACTGGTTATTACTAACACCATGTTCCAACATAAAAATGTACACAAATTCACATGGAGAGAAGAGGCTAGGAATAAGAAAAGTCTCATTGACTATGTTATTGTTGATAGTGATGTTTTCTCCCTGGTGCAGGACACTAGAATGTACAGAGGATTTGAAATTGGAAGTGATCACTATTTAGTCTTGAGCAGGATAAAATTGAATTTCATATTGAAAAGAATAACATGTAAGAAAGTTTTAAAGCGAATAAAAGTTGAGCAGCTCTCAGATGTGAACTGTAGACTAAAATACAGAAAGATAATTGAAAAGAAAATGAAAGAGTTTGAGAACAGGAATCAAACCTTGGAGATTCAGTGGCAAACTCTGAAGAAAACATTGATTGATTCTGCCAGAGAGGCATGTGGTGAGGTTGTGTGCAAGGATAAAAAAATCAGAACTCCCTGGTGGACACAGGAAGTTAAAGAGGCAGTGAAGGAAAAGAAGAAAGCATATCAAAAGTTCCTGTCAAATAAGTCAGCTTTTACTCTTACAGAATACAGAGACAAATGTAAGAAAGCTAAACAGTGTGTAAAACTAGCTAAACAAAAGTCATGGGAGGACTTTGGCAAGAATATAGAAAATAAATATCAAGAAGGTGGCAAAATATTCTGGAGGTTGTTGAAGAAGCTTAGGAATGGAGGAAAGAGTGCTGTAAAAGGAGTTAGAGATGATAAAGGTGGCATGAAAACAGGAGAAAAAGATATCCTTGAAAACAATTTACTTCGAAAAATTGCTAAATGAAACAAGCAGTGATAGCACAGTGGTAAAAAACACTCAACAGGCATGCAGTCAGGAATACATATCCATACTTGAAGTAGAAAAAGCCATCAAAGGCTTGAAATGTGGAAAGGCAGCTGGAGTAGATGATATTCGACCAGAAATGCTGAAGCATGGTGGTATAAGAGTCTTACAGTGGCTGCACTGCATAGTTCAGAAAGCCTGGACAGAGGGACGAATTCCTGATGATTGGAGTAGAGCTCTCATAGTACCCATATATAAAAAAGGAAATAAAACTGAATGTGAGAATTGCAGAGGTATTTCTCTACTGAGTGTTCCTGGCAAGATCTATGCAAGTATACTTGAGAAACAGTTGAGAAGAATTGTGGAAGAAAAGCTTGGTGAAGAACAAGCTGGATTCAGGCCAAACAGAGGCTGTCAGGATCAGATCTTCACTTTACGACAAATAGTCGAGAAAGCATGGGAATATAACAAAGATCTGTATTTAAGTTTTGTCGATTTGGAAAAGGCATATGACAAGGTGCCAAGAGAGAAGCTATTCAATACGCTACAGTTATATGGTGTCAATGGGGCATTATATCAAGCAATACTTAGTCTTTATTTGAGTTGTAAGTCAGCAGTTAGAATTGAAGGAAGTACAGGAAGATGGTTTAATGTTAAATCTGGTGTGAGACAAGGATGTAAATTATTCCCTCTGTTATTCATTATCTATATGGATCACATTATGAAGGAAAGTGGTATTAAACATGATATCAAAATTGGAGATGTTAATGTCAGCTCTTTGCTTTATGTGGATGATGTTATACTTCTAAATAAATCCGCTACAAGTCTGCAAGATTCTCTGATTAAATTGAATAGCTGTTGTAATAGATATGGTATGAAGGTCAGCATTAAAAAGACAAAGACAATGAAAATAGGTAGAATTGTTGAAAATGTCAACTATGTTGTGAATGGAGAACCTGTGGAACAAGTAAAACATTTCAGCTACTTAGGCATGATATTTACTGAAGATGGCAAATTAAATATAGAAATAGACAACAGAATCAGCAAAGCTGGTATCGTGGGAAGTCAATTGAATAAATTCATATGGAATAAGAGAGAAATTAGTCAGAACACTAAATTAGCTGTATACAAGACAGTGTTCAAACCAGTTTTAACTTATGGATCTGACAGCTGGGTCAGAAGTATAACACTTGACCAAAGACTAGAGGCCGCATTTTTGAGAGTCCTGAGAAAGATTATAGGCGTGAACAGATGGCGTCAATGGCAATATCATATTAAAAATGAGGATATTAGGAAAGAACTTGACATTGTCAGCATCCAGGAATGTGTTAGCAGAGCTATTCTCAGGTGGTATGGGCACCTAAACAGAATGGGCGAGGAAAGATTAGCAAAACAAGTGTTCTCTGCCAGGTTGGCAGCAAAACGACCCAGAGGAAGACCAAGATATAGGTGGATTGATACGGTACAAAGTGCCTTAGACGATAGAAATATAAGATCTGATAATGTTGGAGTCTTGACAAGTAACAGACTGATTTGGAGGAAATTGTAGATAGGAAGTTAGTAATGATATAATTTTTTCATGTAGTACTATCATATCCTGTACACCCCTTGTGGGTACATCGCAGGAATTTGATGATGATGAAGTTTAACTAATCACCTACTAAACAGACAATATCAGTACTGTCAAAGTGGTGCCCTGTTTGGGTTTCAAATCTGGGGTCTGCCACTCTAGCCATCAAACCAATGTAATGAAGCAGATTTTGAACTGTTTGTGAAAGAGCACAAAAGAGTTTACTGAAACAAAAAGTGAAGGTACTTAAAGGTATGATATCTGTCTTAGATAAGAGTCACATCTGGTTGGATTTTAATAAACATATTCAGGAGCATTGCTATTTTTTTTCAAATGACAATGCATGACCAATCCCTCCCAGATGAGTCTTTGACTCCATGAGATCTTGGGATAATAATAATAATAGATATCAAATAATATATAAATTAAAAAAATATATATATATTTATAGAAATCTGAATAACTGGAATTGAAACCAACATGTATAAACTGAACTTCAAAAATTCATCCCACTTTAATCAGAAAACATGATAAAACTGAAATCGAAACTGATATTTCTGAAATCCTTGAACTTGAATTGAATCTTCAATCATTATTTTATTTTTCAGCTTCCCATCTTGAAGCAAGAAAGAAGACTAACTTCAATCATCGAGATTCAGAATAGCCAATTTTTATTATATTCAGAAGACTCAACAGACAATTTGGGTAAAATCAATATTTAGAACACAGATAATGACATTTATATATTTAGTTTTGTCTATTATGAATGTCTTCAGTATAGCAATATCTAAGCGATGATTCTCTGAATGTTCTGTTAAGTCATTAAAACACTTTTATAATATCAAGTTTTTGACTAATGGAGACAGAAAGCATTCAGTTGACTACAGAGGGTCCCCCCCACTCCAAGATTTCTTGTTGCAGTATAAAAAAGTTTATGGTAATTTATTGATATAGTGCCTTCATAGCACAATTGGAAGAATAAAGGGCCACATCCTCCCACAACTGGAAAAGACTTAAGTTTAATTCTCATCATGACAAGAGGAATCTATATATAAACTTTATTATTATTATTATTATTAAAGATGAGTAGCAGAGCTTTTTCCTCCCAGGAACTCAGGTTTTTCATCCCACATAAAGGCAAATCAGCAGAAAATGCATGCAATTTGCAGACAAAAAATACTATTAGTGAGTGGAAGATTGTAATGCCATTTGCCATCCACTAATAGATGGTGTAGTGGCACTGTATGTAGATGGAGGATTAAGTAGCATAAGAAGTGGTGTGTGTGTGTGTGTGTGTGTGTGTGTGTGTGTGTGTGTGTGTGTGTGTGTGTGTGTGTGTGTGTGTGTGTGTGTGTGTGTGTGTGTGTGTAGAGTGCTTGTTAGTGTGTTGATCAATAACCAAGCAATCCTATGAGCTACCTTGGCCACCTTTGCAACATGCCCTCCAAACTCTCTAATTCATCAACACACCTAAACCAATTTCTTGGAATACAGTTCCATCAATATGGCACAGAGTTTGTAATCTTTTCATTCCAAAATGCATATCTTTCACTTTTCCATATTACACTCACATCCATTATCTTTTGTCCATAGTGTCAGCCAATATATTTAAATCATCCTGAGTTCTTTACATCATTTTGATGAACTATTAAGATACCAAATTTTGCAACATCAGCAAACAACTGAATATTTCCATTAAAATCATTTCCTATATCATTTATGTAAAAATTAAATTGTGGTTGTTCAAGCACAGAGCTTTGCAGTACATTGCTAGCCATCTGCTATCTATTGCCTCTGTATGATGCTGGCTAATTTATATTCAGTTGAGAACCATATAAAATGTTCTTGCTTTCTAGATGGAAAGGAAAAAAAAAACCGTCCCTTCTCCCAAATAAAGAGCATATTCATTTCAAATGTGGCACAAAGACACTCCTCATATATTTTATATTAAGAATTAATTTTACTTTAGAAGTTATCCTACTCTTCTGAATGTAATCTGAATCATTTCTACAACCTTGAATATCACTGGCCTGAGTTAAATAAAAAGCACCCCTGTTTTGCAAACAACAAGGAGATTCAAATCTCACTTGCAGCATAGACATGCAAAGTCTTTAGATGATAAATGATTTTCTTTGCCCAGTATAAGACCGCCAACATCATTCTGCTGATTAGAGGCATGAAACATCATGTTTGTCAGAGCAGAACGCTCAGATTGATCAACCTTTAGCTTGCCTATGGTACTAATATACTATAGGCTCCTAAGTTTTTTGAGGCAATATTTTTAAAAAAAACTTTATACCATAAAGATGTGAAGTTTCGAAATTATTCCATGATAAGAGCAAGAGAAGGAGGAAATAGACAAATGAAGTATGCAGCAGATTTGTGTCTTTAATTTATTAAATGATTATCCTTGTCCTGAAACACTATTCAATTACCCTGGAAATGAATTATTAATACACACTTGAGTTTACAAAGCAGTGTACACATAAAAACATAATTTCTTCAACAAATGTAATATTACCAATGATAATGCCTGCATAGCCATCCCCATTTCTTGATCAGTGACTGGAGGTAAGGCAGCAACATCTCTATAAAATGTAGATACCATCTTTCTATACCTTGGCATATCTCTTGCAAAGAGCAATTTTGTAGATGGTGAGTCCTACAAAGCAATAACTATTATGAGACAACATTTAGATTTTAGACATTTCAAAGGCAAGCTAATCAAGAAATGCTAAGCTAAGAGATATTTTAGTTTAGTGTCAAATAAATTTGTTTAGTAGTATGCTTTTTTTATTTTCAATTTTATGTATATATTTTTAATTTTTTACATAATCTGGAAACCCTGCTCAGAGACCAAGCATGGAATTTTTTCAGCTGCTTCATGCTTCCAGTAAGTGTAGCGGTGGCCTTACACTGGATGATGAATTTCATCTTCCACCAAAAGACAATTATCCATAACTGCAGCAAGATTGACCTGTTGGTTTTATGTAGCTCCCACACACAAAATCTTTTGTCTGTGGGAGCTACATAAAAAAAAAAAAAAAAAGGTGTAATCCATAAAGTTCACAAACAAGGATCAGAGAACTAGAGCTACATTACTGAATTTATTGGGCCTGCATTATGTGCAATGGACAAGGAACTTGCATATGCAATGATATATTAAAATTTTGCAAAGGCTTTTGATGGATTATCACATGAGACAAGTTTGTAATCAGAAAGGAAAATATATATAATTAGATAATAGATTAATGCATTTGATAGGTGATTGGCTGTTTGATAAATATTGGCAAGTTGTGAATGAGAAGCAGTAGACGTGTGCCCCAGGGGTCTCTTTTGGATCCCTCACTGTGTTAATATTACTGAGAGAGGTTTAAATGAGGATAATACAGTGCAGTGCATATTTGGGAAGAACTATGAGTAGAGAAGAGATCTTGCAACTTTAGAGGATGATTTGAATAGACTGTATGAGGAGGCAAGTGGGAAGAGTTACCAATTCAACAATTCCAAGTTTAAGGCTTTAAAATGAGAAAGGCAAGATGGAGATACAGAGTATACAATTGTTGGGAATATTTCACAGAAAGTGGAGATGACAAGAAATCTTTGGGTGATGGTGTATAAGTACCTAAAAATTTAGGAAACATATTGCTAAACTATTGAGGATATCACAACAGATTATGGCAATGATGTAGAGCAGAGTGACATGTAAAAGTAAGGTGATTATGACAGCTTTTGCATGAGATGCTGATCAAGCTTCATACACATAACTGTGTGCAGGTTTGATAATAACTTGGTTTTCATGGGTTCAAGTGACTTAGGGTGTTTCCACTCTCTAGAATGTTTGGGATGAAGAAAAATTGCATCAATTCAATTTGCAAAATCTTGTAGATAGAAGGAGGAGGTGTGACTGAGCTACATATGTTTGTTAGGAACTGTTATCAGATAAAAAAGATTTTTTATAGAAAGATGGGGGTAGAATTTGAAGCAGTCCTTGGAAGCTATATAAGGATGAGTAAGTAGTATTATAAGTTTATAGGGCATAAAATTTTTTGTGTGTGGGAGCTACATAAAAATAAATAAATAAATAAATAAAACCAACAAGTGTAATCCATAAGTTCACAAACAAGAATCAGAGATATAACTAGATATACATTACTGAAATTTATTCAGGCTGTTCACTATATGCAATGGACAAGGAAGATGATGATTTGGAATGATTATTTTGGAATGAATTGAGAATGCAGCAAGTGGAAAGCAGTGCTTGAAAGTATGAAAACAGTGAAAGAGTCACAGTCAATGAGAGGACCCTCTCACATGAGTTTTAATCCATGATGATGATGATAATTATGTATGCATCACCATTGTAAAGTGCCTGAAATGAATTGTCACAATAGAAACATCATCCTATAATAAATTATTATTATCGCATGACACCACTAAAGATCCAACAACTCTTTATAGTATGGAATTCCACACCACACAGCCCACTCCACTACACACTATGTCATCTACCATCTACTAACAGTATTTCTACCTGTTAATTTATTCCATTCTCCAACCAATTTTTTCACATACTGAATAAAAAAATAACCTGAGTTTTCAGAAAAATAATCTTGCTGCCTCTATTATGAGATGAACTCACTCACATTCAATTGAAAAAGCACATAATATAAAGATTCCTCTCATCATGGTGAGAACTTGGGACACTGAAAGGGTTCACTGCAAGGTTTGTGCAAGAACACTCCTGGTTCGGTACGTTTTTTTTTTTTTTTTGGCTAATGAATTGTGGATTTTTATTTGTTTTTGTGTAAGAGTTGCTGTAGAGTTGTGCACTTGTAGTGTTAGCGTGTGGGTTTTTTTTTTTTTTTTTTTTTAGATCCCACTCATGAAAGGTTTCTGCAAGCCTATAGTATATTCATACAGCGGGTAGGCAAGGATTTTTTGTGCTATTTTTTTTTATTTTATACATTTTTTGGTATTTTGTAAATGAATTTTTTATGCAGTATGGAAACTGCTCTAGAGACCAATGTGGAAATTTTTCAAGCCACTTCAAGCTTCCAATAAGCAAGGAAGTTGTCTCACAACAGGCAATGAAACATCATGCTCATGGATTGAAGATGCAGCCTGTTGGTTGGAGAACCACACTGAATGGTTATATAATAATAATAAAATAAATAATAGGAGGTGACGCTAGTGTCACAAGTGAACGTGGTTTGAGCTATGCTAGAAAAATGTTTTTAATTTAAAGTAAAGTGAGGCTTTTTGTTTCAAATTGTGCTGAAGTTGTGCTTCAGTTGGATACAAGTGTCCATCAGTGGTGTTATTGTTGAAACTTTATTGTTTATATTGTGTTTTCGCTACTGTTTGTTGCACTACTTCAGAGTCTAAAGATGGCGTCCATCAAGAAACATATATCAGTGGCTCGGAGGACACTTCTGTATGAAAGTCTAGCTCTGCCTTGGATTTTTCGCACTGGATGCGTTGTGGAAACTGCCATATGTATGCACCGAAAAATGTATAAGACTGTTTGACTAAACAAGAAGAATGAAAACGTCAACGTAAGTGAAAAGTGTTTAGATAGACTATAGCTATTAGCAATGGAAGCAAACATTGGGACCGCAGCAGAAGAGCTTCAGCAAGAGTTCATGAAAATGAAAAGTGACCTTCTGTAATAATGGCATGCTATTACTTATTTATAAAGCCTACTTGGTTGCTGCATCTTTGAAATGCTGTTATTCTAATTAGCAGTGCATGCTTTTTCTCTCATAACCTTCCTTACTAATTCTACTGCGTACTATATTAATCCACCTTTTGTATTTACTAGTCATATGCCTATGAACACTGGAAAATTTATTTGTAAGGCTGCGCTACCAGTATTCTTTATATCGGCAGAAGACTTAGTAATATGTCCAGTAGATCTCTCTCTCCCTCTCTTACTAGCACGAATTCCTTCAACAAAGTTTATATAAACAGTTGTGGTTCTTAAGTAGTACTTAACTGCACTTTTATTACCTTAGTTGTTTCCTGCTCACAAGTCCGATTTTTTTAGGAACAGTGCAGTTGTAAAATAAAAAAAATCAGGCAGCACTCTATTTGCATATAAATAAAACACATTTAATTACAATAATAATAAAGTACATTAAATAAGTGACAGGGAGGTTACTCTTCTCTACCTATCCTTTATGCCTTTGGTATATAGAAACAAACTTTCCCTTTCCCTTTCCTTTCTGCTTAAACAAAATAAATTGCCAAGACTAATTTACTCATAAAGGGATTAGCTAGCTATGGCAAGTTATCTTACAATTTATATTCCGGTTAACAACAAATCAGAGAACTCTCTTACATTTATTTCTTATTACTATTTCTTATCAGTCCATCTATGACATATCTCCTAGATTACAAAAAGAATGTACATTAAAGATTGAACTTACAGAGGCTCTTTGTCACACATTCTTCGAAAGGTTCTGCATTAAAGCTTCTATGCTTTTTTCTTTCTTCAGGCCTTGGCTTTCATCTGGAGAGTCTTGCTTCAAGGGGATTCGTCGGATTACTGGCGGGCCTTGGATTGCAATTATCCCGGTATTCAAAAAGCTCAGGCAAGAAGCTTCGGCATACAGGCTTGAAGATCGTTCTGTGGCCTTTGACTCCGGTTGACTTCTCACAGCAAAAAGGACATCCAACACTCTTGGCTTGGGTTTGCCGTAACTTCTGGTTCTCTGCCAACTGCCTCTGATTTGGACTCTGCCTATGGTCTGCAGCTCGCCTCCGTTCTGGTTCCGACTACTCTCTGCTGTGGTTCCAACTGCCTCTCTCTTTAATAACTTGGGCCTTCCTCTCCTCTTTTGCTGACTTCTGATGACTCTCTGCCAACAACTGCCTCCCGATGTTCGGCTCAGTCCCTTTTTATTTTCCCGTTCTCCTGACCTTGCACTAAGGGTTGTAAATCCCGAAGAAAATCGGCATTTCTCCTTGATCCTTTTGATAAGGCCGGCCCGTTCTTTCTTGTTGTCCATGCACTCTTTTTCCTTGTTTTGTCAGGCAGCGGAAACTTTTCTGAAACTAGCGGATCTCTTTGATACAAACTCCGAAGATGTTTATGCTCAGAGCCTGCAACCACCTCTTACACACATTTTATCGAAAACAACTTTCTTGTGCTCTTTATACATAGCTATTATACAAAGTAAACAACTTTTACACACACTTAATAGTAAACAAGTTTCTTGTGCTCTTTATACACAAGGTTTCGATGGCAAAGCATTGCTTTTGTTTTTGACATTCTAGAAACTTTGCCACATCTAAACATAAATGTTGTTTGCTACTGTTAGAGGCAGGTTGTATATTCTCAGAATATACGGTCGTATATTCGAATTTGAAGGATGATTTAAATAAGCTGGCAAAATGGGCAAAAGGTAATGGATACCAGTTCAATGTGGAAAAGTGTCAACTTATGCATTTTGGGATTAAAAGATTACCAGCTGTGTACAACATTCTTAGCGCATTTAAATAGCCAACATCCAAAAATCCACTTTACAATGGAACTGGAAGCTAATAACTGTCTGCCCTTCCTGGATACACTTATCACGTCTTCCAGATGGTTCCTTATCATTTTCAGTTTTTAGAAAACCCACACATACAGGGAGATATTTACACAAACAATCACACCATCACCCTTCTCAACAATATGGCATTTTAAAAACGCTAACCCACAGAGTGAGAGCAATCTATCCTAATGACAATACTCTTGCTGCTGAACTGGCTCACTTACGCCACACCTTCTTGGCCAATGGCTATAATCCTCATAAGATAAACAAAATACTAAATGCTCCTAAGAAACCCCTCCCACTATCCACCACAGAGAACTACAACAAAACAGTCACCATCCCATACATTAAAGGCACATCCGAAAAGATTTCAAGAATTCTTAATAAACATGAACTACGCACCACATTCAGACCGTGGAGCAAATTAGCAACCCTTATCCATTCACCCAAGGACAGCATTCCCCCTTTATCACATCCAGGAGTCTACAAAGTACCCTGCTCATGTAATCAAGCCTACTACGGTCAAACAGGAAGAACTGTGAACATCTGCATCAACGAACACAAAAGATACATCCGGCATTATCACTATGGCAAATTGGGCCTAGCAGACCATATTCTGGATACTCCTGCACACAGGATCAGTTGGAAGAACACAAAAGTACTACACAGAAGCTCTTACAAGGTCTGAGAGATTGTTCTTAGAGGCAACAGAAGCCCCAAAACACACTCCAAATCTCAACAAATATGGCTGTATAAATTTGCCTAAAATCTGGGAGACAGTCATCTTAAGAAAAAACTAGTACCGGTTATTTCTCTGTTTAGGACTCTAGTCTTATGTGATAGCTGCATTTTTTTTTTTCAGATCGAGTCTTTGTGTTGTTGCTACAATTTTGTTTAACTAGTCCATTGATTACACCATGTTGTTATAGTGTTTATACTCGCATATTGTGACAAACTGTTTTTGTGCTCTGAAGATGCTAGTTATAACACCAGCGAAATATCAGCAATAAGTTAATAAATTAATTATTTACTTATTTTTCTGTGTTCTAATATATACCGCTAAAAAATAAACAACATGTACGACAAACACATAAGTCTGTCCACGCGTTTATTGTTTAATTTGTACATAAATGATATAGGAAATGGCGTCAAGGGAGATATTCAGTTGTTTGCTGATGATGCAAAGTTGGGTAGCCCAATAAAAAATTAAGCTAATGTTGAGAATTAGCAGGATGATTTAAATAAGCTGGCAAAATAGGCAAAAGGTAATGGATATCAGTTTAATGTGGAAAAGTGTCAACTTATGCATTTTTGGATTAAAAGATTACCAGCTGTGTACAACATTGATGGAAAGGTACTCCAAGAGATTGATGAGGCTAGGGACTTGGAGGGGGGGTGGATAGGGAGATGAAGTTCAGAGGGAACATTGCTAAGTTGTCCAAGACTGCACATAGGATTACTTGGTTATTGAAGAACAAACTAACATCCAAAGATAAAGAGGTTATTATTCCCTTTCTTTTAAGCTTACACGGTGATCCGAATGCATTTTTGAAAATTATGGAGACAACTACCGTGTTTGAATAAAAACTTTAGTTTAATATAACTAAAATCTACATTCGACGTTTCGACCTTTATGTCAAGGTCATCTTCTGGAGCATACAACTATACACAGAAAACAAGCTACACTACAATCAAACTGGTTTGTTAAAGACACTGACCAACCGCTACAACAATTGTTGGCCTGATCTCTGGTGAAAAAAAAAAATTATACATCATTATACAAAATTATACTATAGTCCTATTATTGGTGTTATCTGTTGGTTGTAGAAATACATTGGGCACAACAACAAGTATCTATCTATATACATATATTAACATCATATACATTCCAGCTAGTTAGTATGCAATGGTTTCTAATACTAGCTGAAGACTGGCTAGAGTTCTGACTTATGCTGGATCTTATATATTAGGTAGGCTGAATGTGTGCCATCCAGATCCTTGGAATTTTCATGCCATCTTTGTTGTTGATATTTGGGTGGTTTATCAGGATTTGGCAGGCTTCCTTAAATTTCCTTTCGTACCAGGTTTTTGTGCGGTGTAAAGAGCAGATGCTTTTCCAGCTGATTTGGTGTAAGGTGTTGAGTGCGTGGTCTGAGAGGCCTGCTTCACCATAATGGTTATATTTAATGTGTCTAATGTGTTCTTTCTTGCGTATAGGGAGTGTCCGTCCTGTTTCCCCAATGTACGGTAAGTTACAGGGCAGCGGATGCAATAGACTCCAGGATGTGCTAATGGGAGGAGAGGATCCTTAGAGGAGTTGAATATGGTTTTAAGTTTAGTGGGTGGTTTAAAGGTGGCATTGAAGTTATAATGTTGTAGGATTCTGTTGATTTTTTCCGATAACCCTTTAATGTATGGAATGGCTATGGTTTTACTGTAATCTAGATTCATTTTTGTTGTTGTTTTATGGAGTATTTTATTAATAGTATTTTTGTTATAGTCATTATTTATGAATGTGTCGCTCATGATTTTTAGTTCTTGTTTCAGGGCTTGCTGGTTAGGGCAAATTGTTGTAGCTCTGTTTTTAAGGGTGTTAATGACTCCATATTTTTGTGATGGGTGGTGGTATGAATTAGCGTGTATGTATTGGCCAGTGTGTGTTGGTTTTCGGTAGACCGTGAAGGATAGACTGCCTGAAGGAAGACGTGTGACTAGTGTGTCTAGGAACGGGAGCGAATTTTGGTTTTCGATTTCAATGGTAAATTGTATGAGTTCATGTTGTTTGTTCAGGTGGCTAAGGAATGTGTTTAGCATTTGTCACCCATGCAGCCAGATAGCGAACACGTCGTCAAAGTATCTAAACTGTTGGTCTTAGCGTGGCGGAATCAAGAGCCCTTTGCTCAAAGGTTTCCATGTAGTAGTTAGTGATTGTGGGGGGGGGGGATAGTGGTGAGTCCATGGCTGTACCTTCTTTTTGTAGGTAAAATTTGTTTTGCCACACGAAGTAACCAGACTGTAGTACGTGGGCAAAGAGGGCTGTAATGTCGGGTGGAAATTTGTTCTGTAGTAGGAGAATTGTGTCATTGATGGGGGACATTAGTGAAAAGGGCAGAAACATCGAAACTGACTAATAAGTCATCTTTGTCGAGTGATATGTTTTTAATTATGTTTATAAAGTGTTGTGTGTTTTTTAATGTAGGAGGGGAAATGACCTACCAACTCCTTGAGCATTGCCACTAATTTCTTGGCTAAGTGGTAATTGGGACTGTCTATTCCTTCCACGATTGGTCGAAGGAGCACATTTGGATTGTGTATTTTCGGGACCCCATATATTTTTTTTTTTGGGGGGGGGGGTAGTGAGGTTTGAGTTTTTTAACCGTGTCTGGTGGCCAGGAAGTGACGGATTTGAGTAGTTTCTCTGTTTTATCCTTTATCCTTTTTGTTGGATTATAATTTACCATTTTATATGTGTTGTTATCAGCTACTAGTTGATTCATTTGAAGTACGTATGTTGACCTGTCAAGGACAACAGTGGCATTGCCTTTATCTGCTTTCGTTATTATTATGTTTCGTTTGGCTTTTAATGACTTAATTGCTGCTAATTCTATTTTTGTGAGATTGTTCTGTATGGTTTTCTTAGTGTTCAGGACATTACTAGTTTCTAGTCATATTTTATCTGCTATATATTGTTAGGTAGGGACCTGATGCCTCTTTCAATGTGGTAGATAAAATGAATTTGTTTACCTTTTTAGGTGCTATTGCACATAAAAAGGTAAACCTTGACATAAAGGTCGAAATGTCGAATGTAGATTTTAGTTATATTAAACTAAAGTTTTTATTCAAACACGGTAGTTGTCTCCATAATTTTCAAATGGTTATTATTCCCCTTTATAAGGTATTGATTCTTTCACATTTGGATTACTGTGCTCAAGTCTGTCACTTGGATTCCTTGGAGATGAGGAGGTGGTGAAGGTTCAGAGGAGAGTGACTAAGTTGGTGAGTGATGTAAAAAATGCTCCCTACATTGATAGATTGAGAGCTTGTGGATTGCAGAGGTTGGTTGATAGTCAGAGAAGAAGAGATATGATAGAAACATTTAAATTACTAGAAGGTTTTTATAAGACTGATGCAGGGGAAATATTTCAGCTGTGTGATAGATGGAAAAACAAGAGGTCATCCCTGGAAATTATGGAAAAGTGTGGTTAACAAGGGTGTGGGAACTAGATTTTTCATCTGGTGGGTGGTGAATGAGTGAAATGCATTGCCTGACTCAGTTGTGAGTTCTTCATCTGTAAATGAATTCAAGAAGAGTATGATAGATATTGTTTTGATAGTTTGGGTTTCATCTACTGACTCCATAGAGATACCCATAATAATAATAATGATTGTTTAATAAATGTTTGAGTTTACTTATAAAATCTTTAAACTTAGAGCAAGGTATACTGATGGACATTGAAAGCAAGATGGCTGTCTATGCATGAGTTATATTTTCATTTTAGTCAATTGTGAAATGCGAGGTGTGCTATGTATTTGTTAGATTATGTGGATAAGTTATGGATTTTTAAGGTTTGAAGAAGAGTGTTTGTGTGTGTGTGTGAAGTGCAATTGGAATGCAGAGTTGACAAGTAGTGATGTATTGGTGACTGAAGGTGATAGTAGCAAGAATGTAATGAGAACAAAAAGAGAAACCATGAAAGAGCAGAGAATGAGTGGTAAGAAAGTTAAGAAAAAGTGAGCAAGTGGTCTGGTAAAAGAAGCAATCAATTGGGGCATGAATGATGTAAGTGATACAATCATAGCAAAAGCCAGGAATAACAAATGTAGTATAAATATAGTAAATGATATGGCAGAGAATATAAGTTGGAGGAAGATGTGAAAGCAGGTGTAATGGAATAAGAACAAATGAAGAATGGTAAAGCAGCTAGCATGAAAGATATGAACACAAGAGAGGATAATAGAAATGAATTGAGGTATGCACAGAGTGAGATGAGGTGCAAGAAGGAAGGTATTAGTGTCAGATGAGTCAAAAATGAATGACTGCTATGGAATGGTGGAAAGTAGTGTAGTACTGTATGGCGACTCTATGGTGAAAGATGTGAAAATGGAGCAGGTGTCAAAAGTATGTCTGAGAAGAGCAACCACAGAAGGGTGACTGAGGCTGTAGAAATCCAGAAGACTAGGACCGTACAAGTGTTGCTAGACTGTAAATTGAAAGAGTGTGAGAGGGAAAATTGTGATTGTATTGCCAACATACAACAGTAGAGCTGAAGAGAATAGCAATGATTGCAAATGGCATGATAGTTAAGAATGTACAGGAAGACAGTACTTGAGTTTGTGGATGCATGGAATAAATTTGAAGGTAGGAGAGAGTGTTGTAAATGGTATCATTTGAGTGAAAGCAATAGTATGATGCTGGGTAGATTGTTGATAAGAGGAGCAAGGTGAGTAGCCAGTCAGAGAAATGAAAACTAGATGGTGGGACTGTAAGTTTAAGATACCGGAACTGTTGTGACAAATTCGACAAAGGAAGGCAAGATAGATGTGCAGGGATGGCCTCAAATGGAACAACAGAGTCAAAGGACACCTGAATGATGGGGTAAGGAATTGTGTGAAGAAAAGGAGACCAAGCAAAAGCTACTAAATGTGGTATCTGAATGTATCCCTAGTGTTCGAAGAATAAATAAGTTGGGAGTAAAATGGATGTGCAATCTTATTAAACAAGAGATCCACAAGAAGATGATGTGGAAAGAATATCATAAGAATATGAGTGAGAGGAATGATGAAATATATAAAGCTCAGGCCAGTAAAGTAACAAATATTGTGTGAAAGTTAAATTGGAGTATGAGAAGAAATTGGCTATAAAGGCAATCCAAAATAATTTTATCATTATGGTGCAAGCAAAAGAAAGAATGAATGTGGAAGAATAACTTTATTGAATGCAGATGGTACACTAGTGTCAGAAGCTAATGAAATTGTTCAGTTAATGAGTGCTCACTTTGCTAAGATATATCAACCAGGTGTATGGACCATGGTGCACATTGCTAATACTACACTGGATGAAGAGTTAGAGGTGCATGAAAATGAGGTTGAAGAGCTGTTGCATAACCTGGATAAGAATTTGTCAATAGGGATAGGTGAAATATCAGCACATTTGCTAAAGGAATGTTCAGTCGAACTAGTGTCTAACTACTGACTTATCAATATCTCTGGTGTGGTAGTGAAGATTTTAGAGAAGTTGGTAAGAACTCACATACAGAAATGGGTAGACAAACAAGCTATACTCCACAAGGAGCAGCATGGGTTTACTAAAGGAAAGTCATGTTTTAGCAATTGCTCATATTTTATAACAATGTTACAGCCAAGTTGGATAAAGGAAATGGATACACTATGATAATGTTGGATTTTGCTAAGGCATTTGATAGGATACCACACGAAAGGCTGTTGTATATATTAGCAGGTTATGCTACAAGAAACTGATGAGGCTAGGGATCTGGCATAATGGTGGATAGGAATTTGAAGTTCAAAGGTCACATAGCAAAAGGTGCAAATACAACTCAGAGGATAATTGCAATGTTAAAGCAAACCTTGATATGTAAGAATAAAGACGTTAATTTGCTTCTTATAATTGATATAGAGCCTTCATAAGACCACACCTGGAATATTGTGCACAGATTTGATCTCCCAGGTTTCAAGGGGACTAAAGAAGCTGTGGAAAGAGTGCAAAGAAAAGTTACAAAGATTATATCGATCATGGGATTTAGTTTATGAGAAATGATTGCGGGTATGTGAATTACAGACTGGTTAAGAGGAGAAAAAAGGATGATATGATGGAGTCTATAAACTTTTGAATGGGTGTTATAGGATACTGTCTGATGGGATATGTTATAGGATATTGTCAAAACCATGATGAAATTTTTCATTATATAGAATGTGGGGACATCCATGGAAGTTAAGTTTGCTCACATTCAAGAAAGATGTAAGAGCTAGGTTTTTCTCTCACAGAACAATGAATGAGTAGAATAGTTTGTCTGTAGAGGTAGTGAGTGTATCTAGTGTGAATGAATTTAAGAGAAGGTATGACAGCTGGTTTTAGTGATTTATAGCCTCCCTTAATGAGTCCTTGACTCCCTGGAGGTCTCACATAATAATAATAACAATAATAATGGTGCTGAGGCCAGCCATCTAGTTTGAAGGTGAGGTAATGAATTTTAGATATTTAGTGGGATGCTACTACTACAAGCTAGGGGGATAATTCTGAAGTATTCACACAGATGAGACTGGTGAATGACAGAAGGGTGATAATAATGGGTGACTTTAATTCGATCTCCTGAGTAAGGAGATCAAATTCTTTAAGCTACTTAGGAATAACTATCTTAGGCCACATATAGCTAAAGCAAAGATATTGTCTCATATGGTGATATGAGATTGATTCAATGATATTGTCTCATATGGTGATATTATTATTATTACGAGACACCTCCAGGGAGTCCCAAGACTCATCAAGGTGGGGGACACCTACTCTACAACTCTGTCTCCACCAACTACAACGAACTGCAACTACCATCATCATCTACATCAACACCATCTACTGCCCACCACCACCACTAGTAATATGATAAATTAAGGCAACAGATTAGTGATTTATAGTGCATTGATCAATGGAAGGAAAGAGAGAGAGAGATTGCAGTGCTTAGGAGTTGGTCCAGAATCAATTACTTATTGACATGTCAGACTGTATTTCTAAGGTTTACAGGATAGAGGAGATTATTCAACTAATTGTGTCCATTTTGCTCAAAGCTATCAACCAACTTGGTATATGCAACATTAAGCTCAATGTCCACCCTCTATACTGGAGGAAAAAATGCAGGTGTATTAGAAGGAAGTGCAAGAGCTGTTGCATAATCTGAATATGAATTTAGCAATAGAGACTGATGGGATATTAGCATGGATGCTAAAAGAGTGTGAATCTGAACTGGTTGTTCCTTTGACCTGGCTGTATAATTTGAGTCTCTGCAGAGGAAAGATTCCATAGGAGTGGAAATAATGTGTGATAAGCACATTGCACAAGGGTAGTGTAAAGACTGACGAGTCTAACAATTGATCATCATTATCTCTGGAGTGGTGGTTGTGAAGTTTAAGAAAAGGAGATCACATACAGCAATAGGCTGACAGAGAATCTATAATTTGTGATGAACAGCATGAAGGAGAGGTCATGTTTGAGGAAACTGCTCATGGTTTATAATGTCACACTTCAGTTAGAAAGGGGAATGGATACACCATAATACTTTTGAACTTTTCTAAAGCTTTTGTCAGGATTCAGCATAGAAGGCAATTCAAAATAAAATACTAGTTTGAAAAAGAGGATGGCTCACTGCCAAACATCAAAAAGTGGTGTATGGGAGATGTGAGTCTGCAAGATTTAAGGTGACCAGAGGTGTACTCCAGGGATCAATCCTTGGTCAATTATTATTCAATCTTTACATTAATGATACTGGAAAAGATTTAACAAATGATATACACCTATTTGCTATTGATGCAAAGATAGGTGGAGTAATCAGGAATGCAACAAATGCAGCACTTGCAGAATGGTTTGAATAAGCTGGAATTGTGGGAATGTGAAAATGGCTATCAGTTCAAAGTTAGTAAACATAAAGTTATGCACTTTGGTGTGATGAGATATATAATAGTGTATTACATTAGTGGGATTATGCTAAAAGAAACTGACTAGGATAGGAATCTTAAAATTTTAGTAGATAGGATGTTGAAGTTCAGGGGTCCTATAGCAAAAACTGTAAATACAACTAAGAGAATAACTGTAATGCTGACATGAACTACAACATGTAAGAATACGGAAGTCATTTTGCTTCTTTACAAGGCTTTGATATGACTTCATCTAGACTATTCTGTGCAGATCTGGTTTCATCCCTTAAAGATGATACTGGGACTATAGAATGCAGATTATGAAGAGAGATGAGAATTTTTGGACTGCAGACTCTGTCAGAAACTAGAAGAGGGATGATATAATAGAGACCTGCAAAATTTTGAAAGAATCATACCAGTAGATGGAATTTGATATTTTATGAAGGGAAGGGCGAGAATGAGAAGGCATCCATGGAAGTTGTGAATGAATGCAGTCAAGAAGGGGATGAGAGCTAGAATTTTTTTCTCTCAGAGAGTGAAAGGCTCCCCAAAGGCTTGCCTTGGAGGGTTGTGAGTGCAGATAATATGAATAAAGAGAAGGTATGACATGGTGTGAGTGATATGTGGCCTCTCTCGATGAGCCTGACTCCATTGGAGGGTCTTGTAGTGGTAGTAGTAATATAATAATTGGACATTATATCAAATTTGATATTATTATATCAAATATTATATTTAAATTGTAAGTCAGTAGTTAGAATTGAAGGATGTACAGGAAAATGGTTCGATGTTAAATCAAGTGTGAGACAAAAGAATACACATTATCTCTACTGTTATTCATCATCTATATGGATCACATTATGAAAGAAAGTGGCATTAATTGTGAGAAGTGCAACTTGGCTCTCTATGCAGATGATGTTATAAATCCATGAATAAATCCAGGATTTTTTGGCTAGATTGAATAATGGTATGAAATTCAGCAAGAAAAAGGCAAAGACTACAAAAATAGGTAATAACATGGAAATCTTCAACTGCATTTTCACTGGAAAAACTACAGAACAAGTAAAATATTTTAATTATTTAGACTCAATTCTTAGTGATGATGACAAATTAAATATGGAAGCAAACTACAGAATTTGAAAAGGCTGGTATGGTGGGAAGCTATATGAATAAATTTATGTGGTTGAGTGTATAGCATACTTCCTCTTCAACCACTAGGTTGTGGGTTTGTATCCTGCCTTGGATATAGCTGTTTGTAAAAGCCCTCTCGATAAGCTTTATAGCTTCTTTAGTTTATGGGGCTTGACTTTAAAAAAAAAATATATATATATATATATATATATATATATATATATTGAGAGATAGAGAGAGAGAACAACAGATTAGTAATAATGCAAACTTAATTGTGTAGTAGTCATCATATCTTATACATCCCTTGAAGATATTAATTATATAAGGAAATTAATAATGATGATAATCAAAGATACAGGAAATGATTTAAGGGAAATATCTAGATATATATACTGATAATGAAAATTAGATAATAATAATAAAGGTATGTATAAATATATATATGTGAAACGTTTTTTACCTTGGGGAAAATATATATTAAGGATACCAAGTAATTTTATAAACTTGGTTTTTTTTACTCCATCTCCCAAGTAAGCAAAACAGTTAAGTTTGTGCCTGAACGTAGTTCAAGTCTAAAGGTAGTGCAACACCAGGGCAACTCGTTGTAAAGGTGGGTAAAGTTCTGATCACTATTCTTAGTATTTCCCATAATGTAAAACACATCTCACTAAGAGATGTATACTGTTATACATTATGGGTGTGTGTGTGGGGGGGTCACTACCCAGACTGGTTTCAACTTTTTTTGAGGTCTCCTCATTGAGTAGCTAGACCCTGAAATACCAAGGTTTTTAGTAATACAGGCACAAACTTAACTGTTTTGCTTACTTGGGAGAAGGAGTAAAAAAAAACCAAGTTTATAAAATTACTTGGTATCTTTAATATACACACACATATATATATATATATATATATATATAATTCTGTAGAATGATTTAAATAGACTGACAGTATGGACAAATCATAATGGCTATCAGTTTAATCTGGAAAAGTATAAGCTTAACTCTGGTTGAAAAGCTTATAAGTCAGCTATTCATAACTATTATTTTTCAGGAAATTACAATGTATACTAAATATTAATTATAATAACTTTAATTAAAAGTATAAGGTTATACACTTTTGGATGAAGCAATGATCAGACTAGAGATTTTGAGAGTTTGTATCGACAGGGAATTGAAGATTAGGTGGTATATTGCAAAGGTGGTCAAAACTGAGAAGCAGAAACAGGGATGTTATTATCCCTTTTTATAAGGCTTCAATATGGCCATATCTGGAATATGGTGTACACAGATCTGACTGTATGGATTCCTTAAGGAATGGGGGAGGAGACAGAAAAAATGGTGAGAGACCAAAATTGTGACAGTTGTATGGGTTACAAAGGCTAGCTAGATAAATCCAAAAGAGGGGATATGATAGAAACATATGTTATGGTGGTGGGTTTTATAGGATTGAAAAATACGAGGTTTTTCAATAGATGTAGGAAGGAAGAGAATAAGCGCTCACCCCCCCCCCTGGAAAGTGTGTAAGAGTGTTTAACAAGGGCATGAGAACTAGGTTTTTCATCAGGAGAGTGGGGATGGATGGAATGGATTGCTAGAGTCATCTTGAGTACTTTGTCAGTGAATGAGTTCAAGGTCAAGGATAAGTATGACGGGCATTATGTGAATAATGGTTAATGCAGACCTTCCATGATGAATTTTTGACTTCATGGAGATGTCCAAGAAAACAATAATAACAATCTCCATATTTTGTACATTTTGTTTATTTACCTTGGCAAACATCAAAAGACATCTGACATAAAGCATTTTTAAATGAAATTGATTATCTTGGAAACTGTTATCCTAGTTCAGTAGTTCAAACCTGGAATTCACAAATTTCATACCACTGGTCTGTAATCTGGAGTCATTACATGCAGAAACTGCAAACTTTAAGCATACAATTTCAATTCCCACATTTCTGTTAAACCATATGCATTATTGAATGCAGCACTTGAAGATGACAAGTTGCAGAGTGTATTCACTTGAACAAAAACTAAGGACAAACACTTGCTATGTGCATATGTTACTGTAAAAGCCCGAAAATTGGTAAATCCAAGGTTTTAACGGTAAATCCTAGCATTTACCATAGTGAGGTGGTAAAAGTCTGAAAAATGCTTGTAAACTCTTCCATTTCAGGCTTTTACCAAACCATTTCGGTAAATGCCAGCATTTACCAACACCAATTGGTAAAAGCCCGAAATAAGCGATGAGTCTGTCTGAGCCTGTAGTCTGCAGGTCCCAACATGCTTGTGACTCTCTTAGCTGTTCACGTACCTAACTGCTGAGTCGAATGTGAGTATAGACGTGTGTGAGCAGCAACAATCTAGAATGAGTTTGTTTTTGTGCTAATATGTTTTACGTTATTTTTAATTTCTTGTTAGGTTAGGTTAAGTGCAAAGAAAATTTTTTAAGTGCCGAAGAAGTCAGAAAGAAAGAAATAAGTGTATGTGAAGTGGTAAAAAAGTTTTCTTTAGTTGGTAGACAAGGATTCAAAAAATGCAACTGTTGAAAGAAGTGTACCATGAAGATGTGTTTGTGCAAATCAGCCAATTTACTTTGCAACTCTAAATATCACAACAGTCAACCTTGCTGTAACAAATAAGTTTAATTATATTGGAAGTTTATTTTCCACTTGGTTAGACTATAATAAATTTAGTTTAATCCTTTACCCAAGTGTGGGCAAAGAAAGTTTGCACCTGAAGTATCTTCAGGACTGAGGCAACTCGTTGTCCACCTTTACTACGAGTTGCCTCAGTCCTGAGGCAACTCGTAGTAAAGGTGGACAAGCTCTCATCTCTCCTTGCAGACATGTATAATGCTATGCATTAAGGGAAGAGGGCCACTACACAGACTGGTTTCGACCTTTATTGAAGTCTTGTCAGTGGGAGCCACACCCAGAAGTGGTGATAATAAGGCATAAGCAATGGAGAGGTCATATTTACTTATACGAGTTGCCAAAAGGTGTACCACCTTATTATTAATTTACTCTGGATTTAGAGAAGGATGTTGGAAGTTTATATTCCACTTGGTTAGACTATAACAAATTTAGTTTAATGACGAGACCTCAATAAAGGTCGAAACCGGTCTGGGTAGTGGCCCTTCCCTTAATGCATAGCATTATACATATCCGACAAGGAAATGTGCTTTGCATTATAGGAGATACTGAGACAAGGAGTGATGAGAGATTGGTCCATTTACCGAAATTATCCCTAAGTGTGATACTACGAGTTGTCCCAGTCCTGAAGATACTTCAGGTGCAAAATTTGTTTGCTCACACTTGGGTAAAGGATTAAACTAAATTTATTATAGTCTAACCAAGTGGAAAATAAACTTCCAACATCTTTCTCTAAATCCAGAGTAAATTAATAATAAGGTGGTAAGGTCGAAACCGGTCTGGGTAGTGGCCCTTCTCTTAATGCATAGCATTATACATGTCTGCAAGGAGATCTGCTTTGCATTATGGGAGATACTGAGACAAAGAGTGATGAGAGCTTGGTCCACCTTTACTACGAGTTACCTCAGTCCTGAAGATACTTCAAGCGTAAACTTTGTTTGCTCACACTTGAGTAAAGGATTAAACTAAATTTATTAAAGTTTATTATAATTTGATAATGTTGAAGGAATTGTGATTAATAAGTTACTTTTATTTTATGAACATTTTCTTATAATAGATTAATTAAATGTTTTAAATAATAAAGCAGTTATGCTTAATGTTATTCTGGACATAAATGACTGTTAGATTATTTTAAAACTTACATGTTCAAAGAATAATTAAAAATTAAAACACACACACACACACACACACTTAAAGCACAATACCAAGTCAAACAAAACGGGTTTTTACCAATTGGTGTTGCTAAATGCTGGCATTTACCAAAATGGTTTGGTAAAAGCCGGAAATGGAAGCATTTACAAGCATTTTTTGGACTTTTACCACCTCAGTATGGTAAATGCTAGGATTTACTGATAAAACCTAGGATTTACCAATTTTCTGGCTTTTACAATAACATATATACTACTCTCTCAAAGAAGAACATCTGTTACCTTAAGAATTTACTGATGATCTTGATGGTTGCATATCTGTGATGCACTGCTCCATAGTTTTTTGGACCTATGTGCCAGATTTAGAAAGTGCTTTTTCCATTTTGCAAAATTGTGACAGATTATGATGATTCACACATCAAGAAGCAGAGGTATCTATCAGCTACTAAATGAAACTATGATATTTGCTCATGATGGTTCCATATCTCCTTTCTTTAAATTTTTTAAATTTGAGCCTTAAGTTATCATTGTTGTTGTTATTACACCCTTCATGGAGTCAGGAGATTCATTCGACTGACAACATATTACCATACTGAATCTTAAAATCCTTAACCCTCCCTGCATTAATAACATATTCCAGTAATTAATAATTTTAACTGGACATGTGCATTCTACATTATAAAGTAACTTTATGGCTTATACATGTAGCAAAAATTATATAGAATTTTATTAAACACTCCAATATATTTCATCCAAAGTTATGTGGACTTTGTCATGGAGACAGACCATTAATTACAGTGGTATCTCGCTAATCCGAAGCTCTTTAGTCCGAACCCCCCAGTAATCCGAACTGCAGTTTGAAAAAAAAAAAGTTTTATTTTTGCGTATTATTATTTTTATTTAATAATTAATATTTTAACTATTATTATTTGTTTTATTATTATTATAGTAGAGTATTTTTTTCATACTGTTGATTGTACCGTTATACTGGAGGCCTATTTTGATTTATTGTGTGTTCATGTTTGCTTTTTTATACTGTACAGTACATACTGTATTGTTGGCATGGATCACAAGTACAGTATACACAAAAAGAGGAAATTCAAAACGTGCATAATTTGGTTAAAAATATAAATTCAGATGTTGAAATTTCACAAAAAGATGTTACGGAATGGGTTACAGGTAGAACTGAAAGTGAATTCGGAATCAAATCAGATGCTGAAATTATAAATATGATACTACAGAATGAATTAGAAGATGATGATGAAGAACTCAAAGAAAAAAAAAGTAAAACATGAAGAGGTAGTTGACAGTTTTAGTATGTAAATGAGCTAAGCAGAATGATACTAATGCAGCTCCGAGAAGAAGTATTTGAAAAAAGTTTAGCTTCCAAGAAGCAAAAGAAAATCAGTGACTTTTTTTTTACAAAGAAATAAACTTTTTTTGTGTTATTTTGTAAAATTTTTTTGTGTTGTGAACAAGAAAGTGATACTTTTTTACGCAAATTAAGTTACGTACTAAACTATGCAATTTTATTAAATCAGAATCCTCAACAATACAGGTACATACAAATTAAATTTTTTTACTAAAATAAACTTGTGTACTGTATTATTTTTTTGTTTTAATTTACAGTAATTACAGTACAGTAGCGTTTTTTCCCTATCAGTTACTTCATTTATTTACAGAATTAAATTCATGTACCATTAGAATCTGATTATTTTTATCTTAAACGCTAGTTATTGTTACCTCTTGGAGGAAAATTCGCTAATCTGAACATGAACGGTTTTTATTAGTTCGGATTAGCGAGATACCACTGTATATTCAAAAGATGATTCACAACAAGTCATAACTCATGTGCATATTAGTTCGTGTCTCGGTCGCAGCTGAAGTACATGCTATTACATTATTAGATTTCAAAGGAACAATTATAAAAAGTTGAGTAGATAAAAAAAAATTATGAACAGTTAATACTGATCACTTCCCAAAACTTGGATATCGGCATGCAGTCTTCAGGTTCAGGTTTGGACGATTTTACAGAGTTTCACGTTTCTAGGAAAAGATGATTTTCCTAGAAAATTTTAATTTTTTAAATAAAATTTAAAATTTTCAAAGAAAATTTTATTTTTTAAATAAAATTCTATATAATTTTTATTATATGTGTAAGCCAAAAAGTTACTTTATAATATTCCAGTAATTATTATTATTACGGGTATCTCCATGGAGTCAGTAGACTCATCGTGGAGTCTACTGACAAAGAACATTTAGACGTAAATGTGCTTCGTAAATTCATTTACAGACGAAGAACTCACAACTAAGTCAGGCAATGAATTCCACTCATTCACCACCCTCCAGGCAAAAAATCTTGTTCTCACACCCTTGTTAACCACACTCTTCCTTAATTTCCAGAGATGACCTCTTGTTCTTCCATCACTATCACACAGCTGAAACATTTCTCCTGCATCAATCCTATAAAAACCCTTCAGTAATTTAAATGTTTCTATCATATCCCCTTTTCCGCCTATCAACCAACCTCAGCAATCCACAAGCTCTCAATCTATCAATGTAGGGAGCATTTTTTACATCACTCACCAACTTAGTCACTCTTCTCTGAACCCTCTCCACAGCCTCCTCATCTCCAAGGAATCCAGGTGACCATACCTGAGCACAGTAATCCAAATGTGGAAGTATCCACACTTTATAAAGGGGAATAATAACCTCTTTATCTCTGGATGTCAGTGTGTTCCTCAACAACCAAGTAATCCTATGTGCAATCTTGAACACCTTAGCAATGTGTCCCCTGAACTTCATCTCCCTATCTACCAACACCATTAAGTTCCTAGCCTCATATCTCTTGGAGTACTGTTCCATGAATGTAGTACACAGCTGGTAATCTTTTAATCCCAAAATGCATAACTTGACACTTTTCCATCATCATCAGCAAACAACTGAATATCTCCCTTTAAGCCATTTCCTACATCATTTATATACAAATTAAACAACAATGGCCTAAGCACAGAGCTCTGGGGCACAACACTGGTCACCTGCCTCATCCTGGACTCGGCTCCTCCATACGTCACCTTCTGGTATCTCTCCCTGAGCCATTCTCCTATCCATATCACCAATTTAGTATCCATTCCCATCTGCTCCAATTTGCATAACAGTGGTCCATGGGGGTATCCTGTCAAAGGCCTTAGCAAAATCCAGAAGTACCACTGTGTAGCCAGTTCCTTTGTCCAACTCAGATGTCATTCTATTATAAAAAGTTAATAGATTGCTAAGGCAGGATCTACCTTTAACAAAACCATGTTGGCCTCTATACAGTATCATATTCTGATCCACCCATTCTTGAATTTTGTCTTCAACCAACTTTTCCAATACTTTTACCACTACTCCTGAAATGGTGATTGGTTTGTAATTAACTATCGCAGTTTTAGAGCCACCTTTATGCAAAGGAACCACTTTGCCTAACTTCCACTCCCTAGGGATCATACCAGAGTTCAAACTTAAGTTAAATATCCAAGTAAGAGGGGGTTGACAATTCCTTTGCACATTCACACAACACTCGAGCTGATATTCCATCTAAACCTACAGCAGTGTTTGCATTTAAATTTTGCAATATATTAAATACCTCTGATTTCATAACTTCAATTCTCACATTGGTTATTGCTACAGGTACAGAGATATCCTCACTTGGGTGATAGACTTTTGAAAAGTGATCACTCAGTAACTTGACTATTACATCTGAATTTGTCACCTCAATACCATCAGCACCCACTAAAGTTATCCTTCTGAAGTCATTCTTCCTTTTACTTGCCACACAGCAGAAGAATTCTTTGGGATTACCCTTGATCTCATTGGCTAAGGTCTTCTCATAATCTGATTTAGCTTTTCTTACTATGCTGGTAACCTTCCTAGCATGAGCATTGTACTGCTCATGGGTGTACTGATCGCATTTCTCCTTGTACATTCTCAATAACATTTTCTTTTTTTGCAGATCAAGCTTGATACTACTGCTCATCCATCTAACGCCTACCTTGTTTGTCTTCCTGACCATGGGGACACAATCTGATATTGCTTTCCTCAGATACCTGCTGATTTTATCTCATGCACTGCTAACACCTTTCCCCTGCAATATGTTCTGCCATGGGACTGCTGCAAGCTCACTCCGAAGCTTGTTATAATCACCTAACCTGTAGTTTCGTATATATATATATATATTGCTTCTTAAGAGAGAAATCCACAGATTTTGCAACCTCCCAAGTCAATACCATATGATCGCCTTCACCAATTGGAGGTAACAAGGTCACCTTACTTATGCATATATGCTCTGAACCAATAACCAGGTCCTACACTCTCACATCACGTCCTTTCAGTTATGTGCTGTTTCAAGTAATTATCTCGTAGAAGATGTATGAACTCCATTTCCTTCTTACTACGTGATATTTCCTCCTTCCAACTGATATCACCATAATTAAAATCCCCCATAATAATCACTAAACCTGCACTCATTGCCCTAATTTGCTGATACATGAATTCAATATCTCCACCTGTACCCCCTGGCCTATAGCAGCATCCAACTGTATATTTGGTTGCATTGGTCACTATTTCACACCAGACTGCCTCAAATGAACTCTCATTCACATGTCTATCATCTTGATATACTACTTTCTTTGGCTGCAACACATCAGCCATCATCAACAGTACTCCTCCCCCTGTTCTATCTTCTCTATCCTCCCTGAAAATATTGTACCCATCACATTCAATTCCAGTGACCACATCTTCTGCTGACAGTCAAGTTTCACTAATGCCTACAACTTTTGGTGAGATTGCACTGACTAATGCCAAAAATTCTTCTCTCTTATTTCGAATGCTTCTTGCATTGGTATACAAAAATTGCAGATTCCCTCTAGTTCTTGTACTGGCTCTAGAACTGATATACAAGTCACTAATTTCAGTAGTTCCATGCCGATTTTTATCCTCTCTCTTCTACAATTTATTCTGCGAATAAGGATCAATAAATATCCAATCACTGCTAAAGTTTCTCTCTCTCTTACACTCAACCTTTTCAATATTACTTTCCCTGCCCAATTACTTCAACTTGTTCAGAAAACAGTAACTTCTTCAATCGCTTATGTCCTTCCATGTTCAGATGCAGCCCATCTCTAGCATACAACTGTCTTTTTCCTTCAAACACACTCCAGACATCAACAAATTCCAAACCTGTTTTTTTGCCCATTCTTGTAATCATATCATTCATTATCATCGCTCATCTACTTAACTCGTAACTGTCAAAACAAGGCAGCACACACACTATCCTCTCATTGACACTTTTCCTCTTCACAATATCTAACAATGATCTTAAATCTCTTGCTACCTGATTTATACCACCACTCAGATCATTTGTACCCACCATAACTATCATCTTGTCTGCATCATGCCCTTTCTTTATTACTAAAGCCACTCTTTCTATTGTCCCACCAGCCAAGCACTCCATTCTAAATATTAAAGCTACAACCCCACTCCTCTGTCCAAGTCAAAAGTCTATTCAAATCATCTTGAAGGATAACTATCCCCAACTTTACATTATCAACAAACAATTGAAAATTCTTTGTCAGTCCACATGATATAAAGATAATGCCTGTACACCCTGTTTAATACAATAACATGTTATGTAATGCATTCCAATCACTGACAATTCTCCATGTGAAAAATCTACTCCTCATACCCCTCATACATAACTTTCAGTGATAGCCTCTGGTTCTTCCCCTCACACCTGCTACTCTTTTTATAATCTCCTCTGGATTAACCCGATAAAATCCCTTCACTAACTTAAATGTTTCCATCATATCACCTTTTTTAATGCTATCCACTAAACTCTGTAATTCATATTTTTTCAACTTCTCTTCATAGCCAGCATTCCAAAGTATTCCAGTATTCCTGGACCATCTTCAATGTTTCCACATCACATTGAAAACCAGGTGACCAAATCTGAGCACGACAGTTCAAGTGTGGTCAGATGAGTGCTTTATATAGTGGCATAACCACCTCCTTATTCTTACATGTTAGTGTACTTCTTATCATAGGCAGTACAATGTGCAGTATTAGTAAGACTTGCAACATGCTCTCTAAACTTCAGTTTGCTGTCAACCATCATTCCTAAATCTTGAATCTCATCCACTTCCTGCAGTACAGCACCATCAATACAGTACACTGCCTTATATTTCTGCACTTGAAAGTGCAACACCTTGCACTTATAAATATTAAAACTACAACCCCACTCCTCTGTCCAAGTCAAAAGTCTATTCAAATCTTCTTGAAGGATAATTATCACCAACTTTACATTATCAACAAACAATTGAAAATTCTTTGTCAGTCCACATGATATAAAGATAATGCCTGTACACCCTGTTTAGTACAATAACATGTTATGTTATTTCACCAGTAGTACAATGCATGGATATTTCACAATGAAGTTGTATTTTCAAAGATATCCATAGACTATATTAGGTTTAATGCACATCTATAAAGAAAATAAGTAGATAAATTCAGAAAGAAATTCCACACTTATCATATTCACAGCTTTCCATATTTTGAAATGAATATAATGAACTTATAATGAACAATGTTATAACTTATAATGAGCTAGCACTATGATATCTAAAGAATAACAGATAAAGTGAATGAAGGACTTACTTTTCCTAAACGATGTTCAGAAACTGAACAAGCATCCATCAGAGTCTGTGCAATAATTGAAAGGCAGGAGTCTATTACAAGAGTTTTTTCAATGTCCAGGATACAATCTGGATTCTTGATAAAATATACCCAAAACCTAAGTGGAAGGCTTCAAAAACAGAACAAATAAACATACTCTGCTTACTCTCGAGATTAACAAAAATAATAATAAAAATACATGCAATGTACTAAAATTAATTTTTTGGCTTGTTGTCTTAGTTACTGCAATGATTTAAGTAACTAAGACAGTTATAATTATCAATGCTTATATGATATGCATTTTTTTTAAGTGGCCACTTAGATAGCTGAGAGGAGAATGCCACACAGCCATTAAAGGAATGTGAAGAACTAACTGAGGTTTCTGCCCTCAGTTGGTTCTTCACACTCCTTAAATCCTCACCTTTTTGTGGTGCATCCTGTTAGTATCTCACTGGATACTTACTGAATGTGCAAGGAATGGTAATTTCAGATTTAGTCAACCAAACTGTATTTTCACTGAATTAAACCTAGAAGAAAATGATTATGCAACATGATGGAATTTCATGTTGGCAGAGATATCGCCTGGTTAAACGAGGTGAGGTTAAGTTTCTCACTGTTTATGTAAAGTAAACAGGATGAACAATGAAAAAACTCAGCTACAGGAACAAACACAACATTAGTAGAATTCAAGATGATGCCATCAACATAAGTATCAATAGAAAAGAAGAGGAAGTGGAAGAATTAGAGAATACCAGGTTGACATAATAATGTTATGAAGATAATGATCAGAGAAAGAAGGAAATAGCTATAGTATTCAACACTAAACACAAGGATAATCTTCTTGAATGGTAGTCAATATCAAGTAGAGTAATGGAGACAAACATTAGAATGGTGAAGTGGACAATGTGACTTATTTATGCCTATCTTCTTATAAAAGGTTCTACTCAGGAAGAAGTGGAGGAATTTTTCGATTAATTAGAGAAGGCAGCTGATATAAAGAAAGAAAAAAGTTTGTCTTTTTTTAGTCAAATTTTGTCATCTAACTGGCAAAGAAGGAAATCAATATCAGACATACAAATGTCTGGGAAAATTTGGAGAAAAGAGAATAATAATGGTAAGTACCTGCTGGATTACTGTTCAGGATATGGCTAATTATTACCACCATGTTCCAACATAAAGATGTGCATAAATTGACATGGAGAGGACACAATAGCTAAGAAAAGTCTCATTGAATACATTATGGTTGACAGCAATATCTTTATTCTGGTCAAGCTACATAATTATATAGGGAACCTTGGAGACTCATTTGCAGACTCTGAAGAAAACACTGACTGACTGAAGCACAGAAGTATATGATGGAGTTCTTTGCTTCATTCCTTCTTTGCAAGAATAGAAAAATTAAAAATCCATAAGTTTAAGGAGACAGTCAAGAAAAGAAGAAGCCATATTAAAAGTTTGTAACATGTAAGTCAGCAAGCACTTTAAAGAGAATATAGAGAAAATTTTTAAAAATCAAACAATATTTAAAAGTAGCTAAACAAAAATCATGGTAAAACTTGTAAAAATATAGAAGGTAAAATCAGGAGGATGGCAAAATGTTCTTGAGGGTATTGACAAACTTGATATATTCTGGATGCTGGAATAAATATTTCAAAAGGCTACTGAAATGTAACAAGAAGCTACAGAAGAGTGGTAGCAAATATTCAAGAGGAATGCAGTCAGCAGTACATACCAATACTTGGAGAAGAAAAAGCTATCAAAATCTGAAATGTGGAAAGGCAGATAGAATAGATGAATAAATAAAACATTAAGAAATTAATTCTTGTTCAATCAATTCAATTCAAGTGTAAGCAGAGTTTGCACATGAAGTGCCTTCATGACCATGCTACTTGTATATAAAGACAAATGACTTAACATCAATTGCCTTAGTATTCCAGAATGCAACACACACGTCTTTTTGGACATGTATAATGCTATGCATTAAGGGAAGGGTCACTACCAAGACCAGTTACAACCTTTGTATAAGTAAAGGCTCATCTCCAAAACTAGGTAAGCCTTCAGATCATTTTAACTTCAATGAATGACCTGAAAGGATCTTTCTAACTCAGTGGTGGTTCCACCAAATAAATCCTACAAAATCCTCAGCCCCATGTAGTGGTAAGCAAAAACCAGCTGCCAAACCCTGCAAACAGCTAGTAAGAAACACTAATCTTTCAGGGCAAGCATCCACCAAAAAAAAAAAAAAAAAGCCATGGCAGTAGAAGCTACACCATAGAAAAGTATCTAATGGAATGCAATGATCAAGACTACTTCAGCAAATCCCATATCCATGGAAATAAACAAACTTGATGTCAATAAGGTGATAGGATTTGATGACATATCACCACACATCATAAGGGTATGTTCCAGGGAATTGGGAATAGAATTGGCATGCTTGTTTAATAAGTCTTGCAACAGCACAGGTTCCAAGGGAGTGGAAGGAGGGAAAAAGTCAGTTTTGGAACTATTATTGTTCAATTCGTATGTTAATGTTTAACTAGTGATATGCAGCTGTTTGCAGATGATGCAAAACTGGGGAGAGCAATGCAGAGTCAAGCGGATGTTATGGCCTTACAAGAGGACTTCAAGACTGCATGAATGGGCAGGTAAGTGGGACTATCAGCTCAATGTTGCAAAGTGTAAAGTTTTGAGATTTGGTAAGCAAATCTCAAAATTTGAGTGGGGAAACTTTAAAGGAAGTAGAGGAGATGAGAGATCTGGGAGGTGATGGTGGACACGGACCTGAATGGCAATGATGCAGAGGACTCTGAAATAGAGAGGTGATGCCATTCAAGGAGACAGTCAAGGCCTTGGTCAGGTCTCATATGGATTATTGTGCACATGTTTGGTTGCCGGTTTTCATGGTGATGAGAATATCTTGAAAAGGATCCTGAGAAGATTCACAAGGGTGATTAGTGGTTTTTGGAATGTGGAGTATGAGGACAGATTGAGAGAATGTAAGTTGCAGAGCCTTGTGAATAGGAGGAATGGGGGGGGGGATATGATTGAAACATATACTGTAAGCTAGTCAGGGGTTGTTATCAGGTCAACATGAAAGAGATTTTTCATAGAATGGGAGGGGAATGGGGTAGGACAAAAGGCCATCACTGAAAACTATAAGGAGGGTGTGAGCAGAGGAGTGAGGAGAAGGTTTTTTGCATGGGAGAGTGCTTGCTGAGTGGAATTGAATCAGTTTAAGGCATGGTTGGATGAGCATTGTGTGCAATAGTGTGTACCTCCCACGATGAGTCTCTGACTCCATGGAGGTCAGATGTTAATAATAATAAAACCACACCAGTGGGAGCCACATTCAGAAGAGATACCAAGATTGAATTGAAATCATATATTTCCCATACACATGTAGACCTTATTATTAAAATACTCTGGATTAGAAATAGATGTAGAAAGTTTTTCACTTAGTTACAAATTAAATAAAAGATGGAAAGTGGCATTAAACCTGATATCAAATTTAGAGATACCCAACTCAGCTCTGTACTTTATATATCTTATACTCTTAAATAAATCCAGTACCTGTCTGCAGGATTCTTAACTAAAATCAATAAGTTCTGTAACAAATTATTATTATTATTATACTTGAGACCTCCATGAAGTCAAAGATTCATTGTGGGAAGTCCCTCTGCCCCCCCCCCAACACACACACAGCTCCATACCGTGCCTTAAATGCATTCACATTCTGTGCAGTCACCACACTCTTAGGCCATGCATTTCAATCATTCACCACTCTCCATCCAAAAAAACCTGTTTCTCACTCCTTTGGTCACAATCTGGGATGAAAATCAGCAATAAAAAAGACAAAAACTATGAAAGCAGTCAGAAACAAGGAAAATAAAAGCTGTATCCTAAATGGAGCCTGAAGAAGTAGTAAAACATTTTAGCTGTTTAGGTGCAATTTTTAATGAAGATGGCACACTAGCACATTAAATATAATTAATAGTTCAGTGGAAGTGGTGTTTGCATTCCTTAGCACTAAATCGCTGAAGAAAGAGCATCGCGAGTTCGATTCTAATCGCCGACTAGAAGAACTTTTGCTGGCCTAGTTGGCCAAGAGGTTAGCATATCTGCTCTCCAGTCAAAAGGGTGCAGGTTCGAATCCAGCTGTGGACATGATGTTTGTGATTGTCTGTGAAAATACTAGTGGTGGGCAGTAGATGGTGTTGGTGTAGATTATGTGGTTCACTGTAGTTGGTGGAGGGGGGGAGACAGAGAATTGTAGAGTAGGTGCCCTCCCTCAATGAGTCTTCAGACTCCTTGGAGGTGTCACGTAGTAATAATAATACAGAATCACAATAGAATTTGAAAATGTTGATGAGCAGAGAGTCAACTGAATAAATTTTATATGGAATAAGAGAGAAATCAATCATAACCTAAAGTAGCTGTATACAAGACTGTTCACAAACCAATTTTAACTTAAGGATCTTAGAGCTGGGAAATAAAAAATTAGAAATAAAACAGCTGATCAAAGATTGTAGACCACAGATAAGAGAATTCTGAAAAAAATACAGGAGTGTATAAATGGTATCAATGGCAGAATCACATTTAAAATGAAGATATCCAGAAGGAACTTCACATTATTAGTATTTAGGGATATATAAGAAGAGCTAATCTCATTGCTTTCATACCCTAATTAGCTAATCTCAGCTAATAAGGGTATGGTGAGGGTGGGTGAGTAAGTGGGGTGAGGGTCTGCAGAAAGTGTGATAAATTAATGGACTGCAGTGTTTTGAATGAAGTCATGAAAAGGAAGTGAAGAATACCAGATGAAATGCAAAAGGCAGTGATGAATGTAAGACTGAGAATGACAGCCAGACGAGTGATCTTGAGAATATGATAGTGAATATATGAAAATGATCGAAAAAGGAAAATGAACATAAACGTGGAAGCAGAAGTGATCCTGACTGACAGTGCAAGAGTTGGCTCGACTGCGAGAACAAAAGAAAGCCGGGCTGTCAGAGCAATAGTGAGAATGATTGCTGCTGAAGTGCAAGAACTTAAGAATGAAATGATTAAGGTGAGAAATGAGATGAGATGAAATTACTAGCCTCACCCCCCTCCACAAGTAATTCTTCCTCCTTTGTTAAAAATTCTGTTCACCTAAAAAGTATATTAAAAACCATCATCATCATCAATTTCCTGATGTGTAACCTCAGGGATTGCACAGGATAATTATAATAGTACTACATGAAAAAAAGTTACACCATTACTAACTTCCGATCAAACATTTTCCTCCAAATTAATCTGTTATCTGTCAAGATTCCAACTTTATAAGATCTTATATTTCTGTATTTTAAGACACTTTTTACTGTATCAGTCCATCTACATCTTTGTCTTACTCTGGGTCTTTCCCTGACAAAGAACCCTTGTTTTGCTAATCTTTCCTCTCCCATTCTATTTAAATGACCATACAACCTGAGGTTAGCTCTACAACACACTCCTGAATGCTAAACATGGCACGTTCTTTCCTAATATCCTCATTTTTAATGTAATTCTGTCATTGATGACCTCTGTTGACTCACTAATCTTTCTCAAAACTCTCATATCAGTGGTCTCAGGTCTTTGATCAAGTGTTTTATTTCTAACCCAGCTCTCAGATCCATAAGTTAAAACTGGTTTGAACAATGTCTTGTATACAGCTAATTTAGGATTTTTGACTAATTTCTTTCTTATTATATATAAATTTTTTCAGCTGACTTCTTACCATACTAGCTGTACTAATTCAGTTGTCCATTTCCATATTTAATTTGCCATTTTCACTACAAATTGTGCCTAAATAGCTGAAATGTTTTACTGGTTCTGTGGGTTCACCATTTAGGATACAGTTGATATTTCCAATGTTTCTGCTTATTTTCAGTGTCTGTGTCTTTTAATTGCAAGTTTTCATACCAAATTTATTACAACAGTTATTCAATTTAGTCAGGGAATTTTGCAGACTTGTGCTAGATTTATTCAGAAGTATAACATCATCTGCATAAAGTAAAGAGCTGAGATTAACATTGCCAGTTTTGATATCAGATTTAATACTACTTTCCTTCATAATGTGATCCATATAGATAATAACAACAAAGATAATATGCATCTTTCTCCCATACCCGATTTAAAATAAAAAAAAAAATCTTCCTTTACCTCCTTCAATTCTAACTGCTGATTTTCAGCTTAAATAGAGACTATGTATTGCTTGATATATAGTCCCATTTATACCATATAACTAGCATTTTGAAGAGCTTTCCTCTTGGCACCATGTTATATGCCTTTTCCAGACCAACAAAACTTAAATATAAATCCTTGTTATATTCCCAAGATTTCTCAACTATTTACCTTAAAATGAACATCTGATCCTGACAACCGTTATTTTGCCTGAATCCATCTTTGTTCTTCACCAAGCTTTCCTTCCACAATTGTTCTTAGCTGTTTTTCAAGATACTTGCATTTATCTTATCGGGAACACTGAGTAAGGAAATACTCGCTCTGTTTGCCCTTCTGTACAGGCCTTCTGAACTATGCAGTGCAGCCACGGTAAGACTTTTATACCACCATACTTCAGCATTGCTGGTCGAATATCATCTACTCCTGCTGCCTTTCCACATTTCAAACCTTTGATGGCTTTTTCTACTTCAAGTATGGATATGTATTCCTGACTGTATGCCTGGTCAGTGTTTTTTACCACTGTGCTGTCATCACTGCTTGTTTCATTTAGCAATTTTTCGAAGTAATTATTCCATACTTCAAGGATATCTTTTTCTCCCATTTTCATGTCACCTTTATCATCTCTAACTCCTTTTACCACATTCTTTCCTCTATTTCTAAGCTTCTTCAACAACCTCCAGAATATTTTGCCACTTGATATTTATTTTCTATGTTTTTTTGCCAAAGTCCTCCTAAGACTTCTGTTTAGCTAGTTTTACACAGTGTTTAGCTTTCTTACATTTTATTATTATTATTATTACCCCAAGACCTCATGGAGTCAAAGACTCATCTGGAAGATCCTTTTATCACACATACATCTCATCATACCTTGTCTTAAACACACTCAAACTCCTTGCAGACATGACACTCTCAGGCAAGGCATTCCAATCATTCACAACTCTGCACGAAAAAAACCTGCCTCTCACTCCCCTACTCACACCCTCTTTATACAGTTTCCAGGGATGACCTCTGGTTTTCCCATGACCTCCCACTATTCTCTGTAGAACTTCTCCACCATTGATCTTATAACAACCCCTTACCAACTTCTAGTAGCAAGGCTTATACGTTGGTCATACATAACTGGTAATTAGTTTACGGAATTAACAACGCATATAAAGTATATTAATTAAAGGTAATTTTAATGAATAACTTCTATATTTCGGCAATGTCACGTTGCCATCTTCAGGAACATAAAGATATGGTATGTGCACGCAGGCACTAACAAAAGCAAATGAGGAAGAAAGCAAGAAACTAATATTGTTCCTAAAGTCCTAATGGCACCCTCTGGCAGGCTAATTTGGTTGTCTTGGCAGTTGGGCTGAAGTTCTCATAATGTAAGTCTCCCAAATTTGGGGTAGTTTCATGCAACCAAACTTGTTGAGGTTAGGAATGTTTTTTTAGAGCTGCTGATGATTCCTTGAATAATATTTCATATTTAAACTTGCTGCGGTGTATTATTTTTGTTTTCTTCCAACGAATTCTATGGTGGGTATCTAAGGCATGGTCTGCCAGCCCAGAGCGGCTGTACTGGTGAAACCGGATGTAGTCTTTGTGTTCTGAAATCCTGATATTTGCTGTTCTGCCTGTTTGGCCAAAGTAGGACAATTTGCAGCTGCAAGGGACCTGGTATACACCAGGTAGGTCTAGGGGAAGTGGTTGGTCTTTGGTAGAGCGGATAAGGGATGCCAACTTTTTATATGGTCTGTAACAAGAAGTAAGGTCATATTTTTTAAGGATATTGGTTATTTTCTCAGAGGTGCCCTGGATGTAGGGGATGATAGAGTTGGTGTAATCTTTATTGTGGAGGGGGGAGGGGAGTTGTAGTTTACTGGTTTTAGTATTTTTTGGATTTTTTGGGGTCCAAGAAAACCAAATTAGCCCGCCAGAGGGCACCATTAGGACTTTAGGAACAATATTAGTTTCTTGCTTTCTTCCTCATTTGCTTTTGTTAGTGCCTGCCCATATGTTCCTGAAGATGGCAACGTGACATTGCCGAAATATAGAAGTTATTCATTAAAGTTACCTTTAATTAATATACTTTATGTGCGTTGTTAATTCCATAAACTAATTACCAGTTATGTATGACTAACGTATAAGCCTTGCTACTAGAATTATGATCATCCACGGAGATTCCATCGCACGAAAGGCCTGTCAATACAGCAAAATAGGGTTGAAGATATCGAGACAACTAAATCGTCTGACGTTCCTAAAACGCTGCCGGGATAACAAGGTAATCCCTAATTGTGTTAAATTGAAGCACCGTTTTACTTCACAGAAAGCTCTGCGCATTTATAATCACACTAGCTTCGCCCTATTAAGAGAACAAATTACCACGACGTGTGTTCTCCTTGCCAACGAAAACAAAACCTTACGGGTGCTAGAGGAAGAGCTTTCGAATACACTCGGCCATGATCTTTGGATGATACTTTATGACATCTCATGTGCATCGGCAAGAAAAGAATTCAAAAAAATGCGAAGTCGGCACTTGAAAAAATACGAAAACCTGATAAAGATTTCTACTTCCTTACCACAGCCACCACTCAACACTGTAGTGAACCTCTCGTCGGTAGTTTTAAAGCCTGAAGCACTCACCGCACTTGCAAGTGGTCACAATTTCGCCCTAGCTCCTAAAAGAATACCTGCCAAGGAAATCATGATCGAAATAGAACATGGGATTCGCAGCCTTCCTAACCATATCGCCAACAACTTAAGTCGGTGTTCTCACTAAAGCCAAACCTCCAAAAACTAACTTATCCAAAGAAGAATATACAGCCCTACAAGAAATGAAGAATAACAAAAAAATAGTAATCACCAACGCGGATAAGGGAAACGCAACTGTGGTGCTCAATCAAAAGGACTACAAAGATAAGATTAATGCTTTAGTATGAGACTGTACTACTTACCTCCCTATTGAATATAATCCTATCAGCTCTCAGATTAGAACTCTCCACAGACTCCTTAAGAAAGTCACTTCTTGGCCTGTGGAAGTCACTAATAAACTAAAACCTTATAACTCTAGACCCCCCCCCCCTCGATTATATGGACTCCCAAAAATACATAAACAAAATGTGCCATTACGTCCCATAGTGGATGGCATTGATTCCCCCACATATAAACTAGCCAAACATTTAGCCAAAATGCTCACACACTATACTGGCAACACACCATCGCACACAAAAAACTCAGCCCACTTTAAAGCCAGTATAGAAAACCTCTCACTCCAACACACTGATATAATGGTCAGTTTTGATGTCTCCTCCCTATTCACTAATGTCCCACTCAAAGAAACCCTAGAACTCAACCAAGCCAAGTTTAATCCCCGATATCTCAGCCCTATTTCAGTTCACAATGAACTCAGGCTATTTCGTTTGGCAAGGAAAGTTCTACAAACAGATAGAGGGGACAGCCATGGGTTCACCATTTTCCCCACCCATGGCCAATTTCTTTATGGAGACCTTTGAAGAGAAAGCCTTAAACTCCATCCCACAAAAACCCACTATTCGGCTTCGTTACGTGGATGATGTGTTCGCTATTTGGTCACATGGCTCAGACACACTCCACTCCTTCCTAACACACTTAAACAACCAACACCCCAGAGTCCAGTTCACCTTAGAAAAAGAGGAAAACAATACCCTCCACTTCCTAGACACTTTAATCACTCGCCAGCTTGATGGATGTTTGGTTTTCTCTGTTTACAGAAAACCCACCCATACTGGCAGATACATTCACTAGCAATCCCACCCCGCCCTCCCTCACAAGAATATGGGGTTATAAAAACACTATATAACAGGGAAAAATTAATCTGCTCAGATGACAAGGCCCTAACTACTGAACTAAACCACATCCTCAACACTTTCTTAGCCAATGGCTATAACCCCAAAAAATTCCAAAAAATACAAAAACCAGTAAACCACCCCTTTCCCCCTCCACAATAAAGATTACACCAAATCTATCACCATCCCCTACATCCAGGGCACCTCTGAGAAAATAACCAATATCCTCAAAAAATATGACCTTACTTCTTGTTACAGACCATATAAACAGTTGGCATCCCTTATCTGCTCTACCAAAGACCAACCACTTCCCCTAGACCTACCTGGTGTATACCAGGTCCCTTGCAGCTGCAAATTGTCCTACTTTGGCCAAACAGGCAGAACAGCAAATATCAGGATTTCAGAACACAAAGACTACATCCAGTTTCACCAGTACAGCCACTCTGGTCTGGCAGACCATGCCTTAGATACCCACCATAGAATTCGTAGGAAGAAAACAAAAATAATATACCGCAGCAAGTTTAAATACGAAAGATTATTCAAGGAATCATCAGCAGCTCTAAAAAACGTTCCTAACCTCAACAAATTTGGGTGCATGAAACTACCCCAAATTTGGGAGACTTACATTATGAGAACTTCAGCCCAACTGCCAAGACAACCAAATTAGCCTGCCAGAAGGCACCATTAGGACTTTAGGAACAATATTAGTTTCTTGCTTTCTTCCTCATTTGCTTTTGTTAGTGCTTTCGTGCACATACCATATCTTTATGTTCCTGAAGATGGCAACGTGACGTTGCCGAAATATAGAAGTTATTCATTAAAGTTACCTTTAACTAATATACTTTATATGTATTGTTAATCCCTTACCAACTTATAGGTCTCTATCATATCTGCCCTCTTCCTCCTCTCCACCAGACTCTGCAAATTACATCTTCTCAATCTTTCCTCATACTCAACATTCCAGAGGTCAGAAACTACCTTAGTCAGTCGCCTTTGGACACTTTCCAACATCTCTTCATCCTTCTGAAAACCCGGTGACGAAATCTGGGCACAATAGTCCATGTGTGGCCTAATCAAAGCCTTATACATCGGAACAAGAATCTCCCTACTTTGACACGTCAGTGTCCTCTGCATCATTCATAGAAGCTTTTGTGTTGTCTTCACAATTTTGGCAATGTGTCCCCTGAATTTTAGATCCTTATCCACTATCACCCCTAGATCTCTTATTTCCTCTACCTCCAACAATATATTCTCGCCAAGCATAAATTCTGCATCCCATCTTTGTTTTCCAAATTTTAAAACCTTACATTTTGCAAAATTGAACTCACATCCCCATTTCCTTGCCCAATCACTCAATTTATTCAAGTCTTCTTGCAAGGCCACAACATCCTCACTACTCTTTATGGTTCGTCCCAACTTTGCATCATCTGCAAACAACTGAATATCTCCATCCAAATCTTTGCCAATATCATTAATATACAAGTTAAATAGTAATGGCCCTAAATCAGACCACAGAGTACTCCACTAGTGGCCTTTCTTTTCCTGGATATCGCACCCCCATACACAACTTGTTGATACCTATCAGGTAGCCAGTCTCCAATCCGATGCACTAATCTAATATCCAACCCCATCTGCTCTAGTTTGACTGTCAACTTATCATGAGGTACTCTATCAAAAGCTTTTGCAAAATCCAAGTATATTACTGTGTATTCTTCTCCTCTGTCCATGGAAGCAGTCACTTTATTGTAATAAGTAAGTAGATTACTAAAACATGACCTTCCTTTAGCAAATCCATGCTGTCCATCAAAGATTATACCATTGTTGTCAACCCAACTCTGGATCCTAGTTCTCACAAGCTTCTCCAACAACTTAACCACAACACCTGACACAGAGATAGGCCTATAGTTTGATGCTTGAGTTCGTTCACCTCCTTTATGAAGTGGCACAATCTTGCCTTCCTTCCACTCTTTATTTGTTGCTGTATTCTCTTAGAGCACAAGCTGACTTATTTGCCAGAAATGTTTGATATGCTTTCTTCTTTTCCTTCACCGCCTCTTTAACTTCCTGTGTCCACCATGGAGTTCTGATTTTTCTATCCTTGCAGACAACCTCACCACATGCCTCTCTGGCTGAATCAATCAGGGTTTTCTTCAAGGTTTGCCATTGAATCTCTAAGGTTTGATTCCTGTTCTCAAACTCTTTCATTTTTTCTGCAATAATCTTTGTGTATTTTAGTCTATAGTTCACATCTCAGAGGTGCTCAACTTTTATTCGCTTTAAAACTTTCTTACATTTTTTTTTTTCAATATGAAATTAAATTTTATCCTGCTCAAGATTAAATAGTGATCACTTCCTATTTCAAATCCTCTGTTTACTCTTGTTTCCTGAACAAGGTGGAAAAGCATCACTATCAACTATAACATAGTCAATGAGACATTTCTTGTATCATCTCTTCATGTGAATTTGTGCACATTTTTATGTTGGAAGATAGTGTTAGTAATAACTAATCCATGTCCTGAATGGAAATCCAGCAGGCATTTACCATGATTATTAGCTTTGCACTTTTTTCCAAATTTTCCTGGTGTTTAGATCTTCAATAGGAACCAAGTGGGTCTTTCATTGTGCACTGCCTTCTCTAATGCCACTAAAAATTCCTCCATTTCTTCCTTGGTAGAACTTTCTACAGGACCATAAGCACAAATTAGTCTCATTGTCCAATTCTCCATTCTGATATTTGCCGACATCACTCTACTTGATATTTCCTGCAATTCAAAAAGAAGATTATCCTCATATTAATGTCGAATACTATAGCTACTCCCTCTTTTCCTTGATTGTCATTCTCTATATATAATATTTTGTATTTGTTGCTTAGAAAGATCTCACCTGTTTTAGTCTTCTTTGTTTCTGTCAAACCTATTATATCAAGCTGATACTTATCCAATTCTTCTACATTGACAGTACCAATCTTGATCTCTGCTGATGTTCAGCTGGTATGTGTCCAGGAACTGATTTTATACTGTTTGCCCTGGTTCTCTGATGTAAACAATGGGGCCTTGTTTAACCAGGCAATGCTCCAGCTGGATGAAATTCTGTCATGTTGTATCATCATTTAAAAAACAATATCTTAAAAAAAGTCAGATAATGATTTGTTTCACTATTTACCAATGTACCATTAACTGAAACCCTGGATTTGCTAAATACACACCCCCACCCCCAGACAAATTTCAATTATTCAAATTTAGTATATGCAGGCTATTTTGCATGGAAAGGGAAGATATACAAACAACTAGATGGGACAGCAATGGGCATCCTCTGTTAGCCAATTTCTAAAGCTAGATTTTCTAACACTTAGAAAATCTAGCTTGGAATACAGCTGCTCTCAAACCAGTGGTTTGGTTTTGCTATGTTGATTGTGTTTGCTATTTGGCCACATGGTCCAGATACATTAGACACATTTTTAGTGCATTTAAATAGACAACACCCTAAAATCCACTTCACAATGGAACAGGATACTAAGACTGTCTGCCATTCTTAGATATACTAGTCACATGCTTTCCTGATGGTTCGTTATTCTTTCCTGTTTATAAAACTTACTCATACATGGGGATATCTGCAAAAATAATCACACCATCATCCAGCTCAAAAATATGGTATCCTCAAAACACTAATTCATAGAGCCAGAGATATCTGTTCCAATGACAATGTTTAATACTGAACTCATTTGATCTCACTTTTTTAGCCGATGGCTATAATCCCAAAAGAATAGAAAAATACTAACTGCTCCCTAGAAATCCCCTCAATTACCTAATACACAAGACAAAGTAAAACTGTTACCATCCCATAAATTCAGGACGCATCTGTAAAGATATCTAGTGCTTAATAAATATCATCGCTACACTACATTTAAATGATATGTCAAATTGGCAACTCTCATCCATTCACCTAAGGACAAATCTTTTTTTTTTTTTTTATCACAAATTCCTCCTTTCTTCTTATCCTCTTGCCCACACATGGCACTGCTTATAGGTCTTGTGACCTTTCGTGTATGGTATACATTAAAAAAATAACTTAAATTGAATTAAAAACACAAACAAGGATAACTGAAATTTAATTAAATTGTTCATAGCCATTCGTAAGTATATGCATCACTACTACTATTACTATTACTAAATAGAGTCATTTCCATCCCCATTTATTCTAATTTGCATAACAGAGTTCCATGCATTATTCTGTCAAATGCCTTTGCAAAATCCAGCAAAATCATCATGTAGCCATTTCCTTTATCCAACTCAGCTCTTATGCTATTAAAAAAAGTTAGTAAATTACTAAGGCATGATCAACCCTTCACAGAGCCATGTTGATCCTCGTATAGTATCATATTTTTATCTATCCATTCTTGAATTGTCTTTTTTACCAAATTTTCTGGTACATTTACCACCATGCCTGAGATACTTAACTGGTCTATAACTTGCAGCTGTGGTCTTAGAACCTCCCTTGTGGAAGAGAATTATTTTGCTCTCTTTCCACTCCCTTGGAACTCTACCAGAGCTGAGACTTAAATTAAAGAGCCTAGTCAGAGGCATTGCCAGTTCCTTTGCACATTCTCACAAAACCCTAGCTGTTATCCCCCTCTAATCCCACAGTTGTATTTACATTGAGATTTTGCAATATCCTAAGAACTTCCAATTCATCCATCTCTGTTCCCACATTAGTGTCTATCAAATAGGGTATAGCAGTAACCTCACTAGGATGATATGCACTTGCAAAGTAGTCACTTAGTAACTCAACTATTTTATCTGCTTCTGTCACTTGTGAATATCATCACTCATTAAGGTTAATCTTCCATGTCATTCCTCCTTTTACTAGCCACATAACAAAAGAACTCTTTGGGATTTCCTTTGGTCTGTTTGGCTGGATTCTTTTCATAATCTGATTTTGTCTTCCTTACTATGCTGGTCACCTTTCTTGGCTGAGCCTCCTGCTGCTAATGAGTTTGCTGGTAACCTATCTCTTTATATACTGTCTATAGCAGTTTCTTCTTCTGAGGCTGATGTTTAATGATATTATGCATCCATCTAACTCCTACCTGATTAATCCTCCTTACTCTAGGTATACAATTTAATACTGCTTCCTCTAGATGACCCTTAACTATATTCCATGCACCTGTGTTTTATGCCATGACATAGATTTAAGCTTTTTCCTAAGCTTGTTATAATAACCTGCCTTGTAGTTCCACATATATCCCTTCTTGACAGAATATTCCTCATGTTTTACAATCTCCCAAATCAAGATGCCATGGTCACTTTCACAAATCAGAGGGAATGTGGTCACCCTGGTTATAAATAACTCTTCGGATCCTATGAACCAGGTCCAATACTCTGCCACCCCTAGTCCCTTCCATCACATGCTGCCTTAAGTAATTATCTCTTAGTAGGTGTATAAATTCTATTTCCTTCCTACCATGTGATCTTTCTTCTTTCCAGCCTATACCTCCATAGTTGAAGTCCCCATAATAATCACTTTGACTGTCGTCATCATCATCATTAGTGTTCTGTCTCTTGACAGGTCCAATAGTATAACTCAGCAGATTCTCTTCCTCCAATTTCCTCTGTCTCTTGCTTTCTCTTTCATTTCCTGATATCCTCTTGTTCCCATTATATCATCAAGCATCATTAGTCGTCTTCTTCCTCTTGGTCACTTTCCTTCAATTTTCCCTTCTATCATTCTTTTCAGTAAGCTTTCTTCTCTTAATACATGTTCTATCCAGTAATGCTTTCTTCTTCTTATGGTCTTTAGTAAATTCCTTTCTTCTTCAATTCTTTGTAATACTTCAACATTGGTGATTTTTTCAGTCCACTTTATTTTCTCCATTCTTCTCCATAACCACATTTCAAATGCCTACAACATTTTAGCTTCTTTCTTCCCAATTGTCCATGTTTCTGACCCATATAAGGTCATACTCCAAATATAGCACTTAATAAGCCTTTTCTTTAGATTTTTATTCATTTTATTAATAAACAAAATTTTCTTGCTATAAAAGGCATATTTTCCTTTGTTAATTCTTTCTTTTATTTCCATGTCACATTTTCTTGTATTATACTACCAAGGTATTTGTATTGCCTTACTTGCTCTACACTTTCTCCATTCATCATCACCTTGATACTTCCTGGTTTCCTGGAGACTCTCATCACATTTGTTTTCTTTGCATTAATTTCCATACTATATTTCTTGCATATATTTTCAAATTTTTGCATTAGGTGCTGTAGTTCATCTTCGGTATTAGCTAATATTGATTGATCATCTGCAAATCTAATATTTTGTATTGTTCTTCCTCCAATAGTGATTCCTCTTTCTTTTCTCTTCATCAAATGCTTCTTTTATCATTTCTTCTGCAAATATATTGAAGAGCGTCGGTGACAGGCGGCATCCCTGTCTTACACCTCTGCCAATCACACATTTTTTAGTTTTTCCTACTTTTGTCTTTATTATGGCCATCTGGTTCATATATAATTCAGTTATTAACCTTCGGTCTCTCCAATTTAAACCTATTTTGCGTAATATTTCCATCAGATTTTCCCATTTCACCATGTCAAATGCTTTTTCAAGGTCGATGAAACATATATAAACTTCTTTATTTACTGAAAGTTTATTTTTCACTTGGTCAGACTATAATAAGTTTATATATAAAGTTTAATCCTTTATCCAAGTGTGCAAACAAAGTTTGCACCTGGAAGTATCTTCAGGACTGGGGTAAAGTGGTACAACACTGGGCAACTCCTTGCAAAGGTGGAGCAAGCTACCAACACCCCTATCTCCTCTGGGTAGTGGCCCTTCCCTTAATGCATAACATTATACATATCTGCAAGGAGATGCATTTTGCATTATGGGAGATACTGAGATAGGAGTGTTGGTAGCTTGCTCCACCTTTGCAAGAAGTTGCCCAGTGTTGTACCACTTTACCCCAGTCCTGAAGATACTTTCAGGCACAAACTTTGTTTGCACACACTTGGATAAAGGATTAAACTAAATTTATTATAGTCTGACCAAGTGAAAAATAAACTTTCAACATCTTTCTCTAAATCCAGAGTAATTTAATAAAAAGGTGGCACACCCAATGGTGTGCCACCTTTTTATTAAATGGCAGCTCCTATAGGAGGAGGAGATGACCTTGCTAATGCTTCTGCCTGGTATCTCCACTTGGGCCTGGCTCCCACTGAAGAGACCTCAATAAAGGTCGAAACTAGTCTGGGTAGTGGCCCTTCCCTTAATGCATAACATTATACATATCTGCAAGGAGATGAGTTTTGCTTTATGGGAGACACTGAGATAGGAGTATTGGTAGCTTGTAAGGAGTTGCCCAGTGTTGTACCACTTTACCCCAGTCCTGAAGATACTTTCAGACGCAAACTTTGTTTGCACACACTTGGATAAAGGATTAAACTAAATTTATTATATTTTTTATTTACTTCTATATTCCTTTTGCATATGGTCCTCATTACTCCAATTGTTCCTCTGTCTTTTCTAAATCCAAATTGATCATCCCCCAGAAAATACTCCTTTCTATTATTCAATTGTTGATTTAATATTCTTAGCAGTACTTTGGAGGCATGCGAGAGTATGCTTATAGTTCTGTAGTCAATGCACTTAGCAGGATTGCTTTTCTTTTCAATTGGTATAAGAATACTCCCTGTGAAATCTTTAGGCCATACTCCTGTTTTATAAATGAGGTTGCAGAGTTCCATGTTTCTGTTAAACCTTTGTTCTCCAGTTGTTTTAGGATTTCACCAGGTATTCCATCCACTCCTTTGATCTTTCCACTTTAATTCCTGTTTCTACTTCTCTCTTTAGTATTTCAGGACCTCTTTCTTCTGTTGAGATTTCATTTTGCTCTTCCAATTCAATTTTGGTTGGTCTTTCATTTTTTGCGTAAAGTTCTTCGATGTATTCCTTCCATCTTTCACCCTATATTTCAATATCATAAATCAGTTTTCCTTGCTTATCTTCTAATGGCAAATTTCTTATGCTTTTTTTAATATTTGTAATTTCTTTTGCTTTTTCAAACATTTATCATATCGCCCCCTTTTTTCCATTTCTTCACATTCTGCTCTTGCTTTATCAGTTTCTTTTCTCAGTTCATTATTTAATGCTTTGTATTTTCTTCTTCTCTCTTCAGTGTTTACATTTTTCCATCTTCTTCTTTCCTCCATTTTTCTTATCATTTCATTTCATTTGTAATTCTTTTCCCTTCCACAAAACCTATCTCTTCAGCAGCTGTTTCAAGTTTTTCAGTTGATTCCATTTTGCATTAACATCCATAGTTTCTTCAGATATATTCTCTTTGTTCCTTATTTTATTTTCCAGTTCTTCTCTGAATTTCCTACCTCCTTCTCCTTTGAGTTTTTCTAGGTTCCACCTTTTCTTGCTTTTATCTTTGTTTATTTTCTTATATCGTATTCTTAATTCCATAACAAGCAAATTATGGTCTGAGTCAATATCAGCTCCTGGATATGTTGATATCCTTTTTACACTGTTTCTGTACCTGTTTTGTATTAACACATAATCAATCTGGTATCTTGCGATATCACCTGGCATTTTCCATGTATATCTTCTTCTCTTTGGAAATTTAAACCAAGTATTACCAATGATTAGTTTGTGTCTTTTACAAAACTCGATAAGTCTTTCAGCTCTCTCATTCCTTTTTCCAAGGCCATATCTTCCTGTTATTCCCTTCTCTACCTTTCACCTACCACTGCATTCCAGTCTCCCATCCAGATGATACACCTTTTAGTTCTGTCTTCTTCCATTATCTCTTCTACTTCATTTTCATCATGGTCACTTGTGGGCATATATATCTGTATAATCATTATGTCCACAGGCTTTGCTTTCAGTTTAATCATAATCACCCTGTCATTTTTATATATTATTTTTTCTACTGAATTTTTAACCTTTTCATTCAACACAAATGCTACTCCATTTCCCCCCCCATGTTCTACAGGAATATATAATTCTATAACCATCACTTTCAAAATCTCCTATATCTTCCCATCTGACTTCACTTAGACCAACCACATCCAATTTATTCCTCTCCATTACTTTCTTCAAGTTCTCTAATTTACCAGTTCTTAACATTGTTCTTACATTCCAAGTTGCAACACATATAGTTTTCTATCTCATTCTCTCTTGGATGTCTTATTTTCTTCCTATTTTCCTCAATACTTGGGATCCCATCCTCATTGTCCATTTGAGGATTTCGTAGGTTAACAACCTGAGAAGCATCACTTCTTCTTCTGCAGAGCATGACATCCATCGTTTGCCGATAGACCCCATTTTTGCCATTTGTGGAAACTAAATTTGCCGAGTTCACCATATTTCTTGGAAATAATACTGAGGTGGTTTCCCGTTGCCTTCCTCAGGAAACTATTATGGTATGGTTTCAAACCTGGGAGAGCAGCAGACTCACACTGCTTAGAATAGGCTACTCCTCTCACTACTAAAGGTAGAAAATAAAGTAAATAGAAAAGATTCACCCCTAGCCCTCAAATTACTCTAATAGCATTGGAGTGAAGGAACAAGACTGTATTCAAACAAGACTTTGACTGTATTCATTGTTAATTTGGTGATGGAATGTCTTCCAGATCATCTGTGGAACTCCCTGGCCTATAGCAACAACCAACTGTATATTTTGTCTTATTGGCCTTAATCTCACACTAGACTACTTCAAATGAACAGCCACCCTCCTGCCTATCTTCTATTCTTTTTTGGCTGCAATTCATCTACTATCAAAAGTAGTACCCCTCCTCCCCATCCTATCTTCTCTATCTTCCCTGAAAATACTAAACCCCTTGCACTCCATCCCTGTAACTACATCATCTGCTGTTAGCTAAGTCTCACTAATGCTTATAACATTTGGCAAGATTGCACTAACCAATGACAGAAACTCCTTCCTCTTATTCCTGATAATACTTCTGGCATTAGTATATAGAAACGGCAGCATCCCTTTAAGCCCCCACCTACCTTTACTTTCTGAAATGACTATCCTATTCAATATTTTTGCTTGAGAGACTAGATTCTTCACTTGGTCATTCTCACGCTCACTCGCTTCATGGGTGCCTTCACACAAACTCATTTGTTTCTACCCTAATCACTTAAGTTTCCCTGAATTTGTGTTTCAGCATGCCTGGTGAACAAAGCTTGCTCTAGACTCCTAACACCAAAACCTTTTAGATGCAGTCCATCAGCATTGTACAAATCCTTCTTTCCATCAAGCACAGCCCACAGATCCACAAATCCTACATTATTCCTTCTGCACAACCTACATATAGCCTCATTAGCTAGCAATGCCCTCCTCCTCCTCAGTTCGCCTCTGTCACAGCGTGGTAGAAGACTTGCAATCTTCACCTTTGCCTCTTCTAACTACTACTTTACACCTCTCAAATCATTTGTTCCCACCAAGACAATCATTTCCTTTCATTACCTTTTTACATCCAGATGGAGTGATTAATATCGTAAATTTTTGCACCAGGGAAACACTTTCATTAAGTACTTCTCTGATCATTGAGTTTCTGTGCATAATTTTTCCTTAACTTGTTTTTTTCTTGTTTGTTTGCTTGGTCTTTATTATTACTTCAGATCACCTGCTTCCTTCTCTTTACAGCCCTGATAATCTCTTGCTGCTTCTGCTTTGTCCTGTGTAGGATAACATTCAAGCATGCTATTTCTTTATTAATGTCTATAATTTCTCTTTTTCCTGTCTGCACGTTCGACATTAATAATACCTTTTGGCATCCAGAGGGCATGACTAACATCGTGAATTTTTGCATGCTCGGGAAAACAGAATTTCATCTTCTCTTTAAGATGTTTTTCTTGTTTGTTCAGTCGGTCTTTATTATTCCTTTGGACCACCTACTTCTTTCTCTTTTCAGCCCTACTAATCTCTTGTCACTTATAGTAATATCCATAATCTCAAATTGGTAAAAGAAAGAAAAAAAACACTTATATGTTCAGTTTTGTTTAAAGAGTTAAGGAACATGCTTTACTCCTTAAATTTTTTGACCTCACTAATCAGTTAATCTTTAATATAGAAGTAAGAAGGATTTTTTTCTTTCCTGAAAACTCAGGTGTTTAATCCTATAACTCAGAAGAAATCATCTTTGGGACTCACCCTATCTTATGTGCACCGGTAAGGAACAGAAACAAAAGATGGCAGTAGTTGTCTGTCCCATTTTTGTGCACATCTGTTTTATTTTTAATACATATAGTAAATCAGATATAGTCGATTTAGCAGACTATGTATTTTGTTTTGCTATTAAAAATAACACCTCACTACACAAAACAGGTCTAAAAGTCAAACACTGTTCCACTGAGTCAAGTATTGCCTGATAAATATCTATAATCCAAGCAAATATAATTGTCCGAAACTGCCTAAAATTTAGAAGATACTACTGCTTTGCTTCCTAAAGTGGCCTAAACAACCATGAAGCCAACTGTTAATACAGTACTTGGAAGCCATAATTTATATAATAATATACTGTGGATAGTAATATCTGGCATACCTCTGGAATTAATTAAACACAGTTCACTGTAATTTCAATTTAAATGCCTTTTATCTATTATTAAATCAGTGTAATATCCGAAGTTGCAGTATTACAACTGGAGTCAAAAGAATCCAGTTGTAATAATGCAATATAGATCACCTAGACCTTAAATTCATAATAATAAGCCAGGAAGGTTTTTCTGATATCTTCGACTCCATAAGCTCATATATTACTAATAATGAAAGTGAGTGATGATACAAAATCAAACATCATACCAGCTTCATTATACATGTGACTAAGAAATATGAACATTTTAGAAAATCAATTCACTTACACTTCTGTAAGTGAACTGACTAAATCATTATTATAAAAGAAAATGTTACATTTTATGTATGACTTCATATTTATTTATATCTGGGTTGCTAAAGTAACTTTTGTTTTTATTAAAATAGATATTAGCATACATATCAAATTTCATACCTATTGCTCTTCCAAGCATGTACAACTTCAGGGTCTGCAATAATATACCTTTGAGCAGCATTATCCAGTAAGTCAAAGAGCCACTTGACTGCTGCAGGAAGTGCATCACTAGCAGTCAATACTGTAGTCAGACAATCATCCACAAATTTTTGGATAATACCCTGTTAGAAATAACGACATGCCATTACTCTTTTGTTTTGTTTATTACTTTATCACTTTCTCTTCACTTTCCCTCCACTCCATTAGAAAGTCAAAACCAATATTTATTTATGAGATATGAGAAAATGAATGTAATTAGAGGATTAGTTTAAATAATGTAAACAGGAGAAAGTTATTCCTAATTACTTTCTTTAAGATTAATTATCGTCAAACTTAAAACCATGTTTAATTTTGTATCTTCATTTTAGCATTTTTATCTTTGTTTGCTAAATCATCTTCAAAAAGAAAAAAAAAAACATATATATATATATATATATATATATATATATATAAAGTGTATAAGGACACTTTCAATTCTGTATAGCAAATGTGTACTACATTCTTCAGATTGTGGGGCAAATAGTATAATGTAAATTTTAAATACTATTTAAAATTTACATTATACATTACAACAAATTTAAATACTCCCATATTTAAATTTGTTGATTATCAAGTATATATGAAAAATGAACAGGTGTGAACTGATAAATAACAAACTCAGTGTTAAGGGGATGTATTTCCAGCTAGAAGCACTAATGTTGTTGTAGAGATTATTCAATGCTGGGTAGCTGAAATGCTAACTGGATTATCAGCCGCTAGAGGGCTACATGGTGTGTAGTGTTTTCAGAGAGCTTCCAAAAGCTAAGTATTATTTTGAGTAAAAATTGGAATATTGGTTTAAATATTAACGTAGTATTGTTTATTTTTGGTAGCTTGTTGTGTCTGTGTGATTTTGGTGGGAATTCCGCTTTATTTAACTTAATATTTTAAAGATACGTTTCATAGAGTAGCACATGGCCAATGCGACGAAAAATAATGGCGTCCTAAAATACGATGTCTTTGGTCAAAAACTTTAACGTAAGGGAGTTTGTCCAGTGTGATGCGTGTGGGATTTTGCTTTCCCGAAACAGACTGGAGTTTGGATGGACAATGATACTGGTGGGAGGATGTGCAGAAAGTGTAAGCAAAGTGAGGAATTGAAGTATGTGTCAGGCGTGAGATAGTTATGGTTGAAGAAAGCCAGAATGTGAGTAAAAATAGTGGCTTGATAGGGAATTGCGATGTTGTACAAGATGGCAATGAGAGCGGTGATCAAAGAGAGAGTGAAAGCAACTATACAGAGAGAGAAAATGGTTTAAATGATGAAAAAAATTAGGAATTATTTGTAGGGAGTGAGATCACTAGGTTGCGTGCAGTGATACACAGTGTGCAGCGGCAGTTGGAACAACTGCAAAACTCTTTCCAGAGTGCCTCGACTAACGAAATAAGCAAGTGTTTGAAAGGAAAAATAAGTGTAAGAGTGGGAGAGTTTCAGAAATGAAGGAAAGAGTGTTGTATGGTGACTTGTTAGTAAGAGGTGTGATAGATGAGAGTTTAACTAAATCATACTTACCGGGTGCGAAATTTAATGATGCAAGTGAGAGTATTAGATTGCAAAAACAGAGGGTAAAGAATTGATAGTTGTGGCGGATACAAATGAATTGAAAGGAGATAAATTTTTTATGAGAGAGGACTTTAAAGTATTGTTAAAGGTAGCAAAAGAAAAGAGTGACAGAGTTAGGATGGTGAGTCTGTTGCCGCGGTATGACAGAGAGGAGTTTAGAAGGAGGGCCATAATCGCAAATGACTTTATGTGCAGATTATGCAGACGGTGTGGTGTGGAATTTGTGGATGTGTGGAAGGGGTTTAATGGGCAAAAGGATTTGTACAAGAAGAATGACCTGCATTTGAATGGATTTGGTGTGCAGAGGCTGGAAAAAGTGTTGCTGAATGAAGTGAAAATGAATGTGCAGAACCAGGGAAACTAGAACTACCAAGGAGGGGGGGGGGAGTGGATATGCAGACATCAGTGAGACAGTTGAGTGTAAGAATGTATATAATGGTAAGAGCATCTGAGAATTTGACTGTAATGAATATGACCATGTTGCCAGCTATTGGCGAGAGTGATCATAAAGTCTTGACCTGGGAGGTGGCTAAAGGTGAAGAATTTTCAATTAAGACAGGGTATATGTGGAATTACCGTGCTGGCAAGTATGACAAGCTTAGGAGATTGCTTAGATCAGTGCCATGGCATGTACAACTGCAAGGGCTGGATGTCGATAGAGCATGGGAAGTGGTCAAGGAGCATTTACAGAAGGTTATGGCGGATTGTATACCTAGGGTCTGAATAGTAGAACAAGTAGGGGTTAAATGGATGAATAATACCATTAAGCTTGAATGATAAATGCACGTAAACACAAGAAAGATATTTATTTAACCAGATATTTCGGTCTGGAAATAGCAGATTATCCTCAGTGGTATTACAAGAACAGTTATAAAAAATAAAAGCTAGAATATTAACAATAGATCGTTTAAAATAGAACAAGCCCCGTGATGTTATATTACTAAGTATGAAACAGAATATTTTGAAATAGAGACATGATTAAAAAAAAAAAAAAATTAATGAGTAATCTTGATTAGACTTCCCCAGATTTTTGATATAGAGATACAGTCATTACGATCCAGGTTGGGACAATGGAGCAAGGCCTCCACACTTTCCTTGAACAAACGTTCAAACATATAATGGGATCTATGTAAGAGGTGAGTCCTGGATCAAAGGATGTTGTGTTCAGTTTCAGTCCCATGCCGAGCAGGATTGAAAAACACGTAAGACCCATGCTGGTATACCATCCAATCCAACAGATGTATTCACATTGAAGTTCTGTAATAGTCTATTTACCTCCACTTCATTCACCACAATTCCCGTATAAACTAATGGTTCCTTCATTCTTTCAATGTCACCACCTGGATGATATACTCTTGCAAAGTGCTCATCAGTAATTCGTTTGTAATTTGTAATGTCATTCAGTCTTATGTCACAAGTATCCTTAAAACAGCAAAACCATTAAGCTTGAGCTGCAAAAAAAGAAACAACTGTGGAGGGAATTTAAAAAGAAAGGTGACCTGCAGGCACACGAATGGTATAAAGCGCAGGCCAGAAGGCTAACGAGCATGGAAAAAAGCAAAAGCGGATTATGAAAGGAAACTAGCTATGCAAGCTAAAGAGAATCCCAAACAGTTCTTTCAACATGCTCAATGTGCAAGTAAAAGAAAACTGTACATGGCAGAATGATTTTAAGGAATGCCGATGGCAAGTGGGTCACTGAATCAGTCAATATAGTGGAATTACTGAGTGAACACTTTGCAAGAGTATATCGTCCAGGTGGTGACATTGAAAAAATGAAGGAACCATTAGTTTATATGGGAATTGTGGTGAATGAAGTGATGGTGAATAGTCTATTACAGAACCTCAATGAGAATACATCTGTTCGATTGGATGGTATACCGGCATGGTTCTTACGTGAAGCAGCTAAAGAATTATCAGTGCCCTTGACCGTGTTGTTTAATCTGAGTCTTGGGTCTGGTTTAGTCCCGAAGGTGTGAAAAGAGGGGAAAATAGTTCCACTGCATAAAGGAGGATCCAAGACTACTGTTGCAAATTACCGACCGATCAGCATATCAGGAGTCATTGTCAAGGTCTTGGAGAAAGTAGTCGAGGGAAAAATACAAGAATGGATTGATGAAAATTAGATACTGTATGGGGGACAGCATGGCTTTGTGAAGGGTAGATCATGCCTCAGTAACTTGCTCAAGTTTTATAACATAGTGACGGCTGAACTGGATAAGGGTAATGGGTTTACAGTGATACTGCTGGAGCTGGCTAAGGCCTTTGACAGGATACCACATGGAATTCTAATCCATAAACTGCAACATATGGGAATGGATAAAGGGTTGGTGAAATGTTAGGAGTGTGGTTGATGGAGAGATATCAGAGAGTAGTTTATTCAAGAGTAGAGTCCAAAAGACGGCCTGTGACTAGTGGTGTGCCGCAGGGTTCTGTTCTTGGACCACAGCTGTTTAATTTGTTCATTAAAGATATAGGGAAGGATCTAAGAGGAACGGTTCATTTGTTTGCTGATGATGCAAAGTTGGGTAGGGCAATTGTGAATGCAGAATATGTCAAAATCTTGCAGGATGATTTGGATAGATTCTGGGCTAAGAAGAATGAATGTTAATTTAATGTGACAAATTGTAAGGTTATGCATTTTGGGGTGAAAAGATTTGCAGCAGTATACAACATTGGTGGAACTGTACTTCAGGAGATTGATGAGGCCAGGGACTTGGGAGTGTTGGTGGATAGGGAAATCCACCAACACCAATGTGTTGGTGGATTTTTGCACATTACAAAAGTGGCTAAATCAACTCATCAAATCACTTGGTTGCTGAAGAATACTTTGACAAGCAGAGATAAGCAAGTTATTGTTCCTCCAAGCCTTGATAAGACCTCATCTCGACTACTGTGCCCAGATTTGGTCACCTAGGTTTCTTCTTGATGGGGAGGAGGTTTGAGAGGATCCAGAGGCAAGTGACCAAGATGATAGCAGGTCTATGGAATAAACCTTATGAGAGGTTGAAGATTTGTGGGTTGCAGAAATTGGTTGATAGGTGGAAAAGAGGAGATATGATTGAGACATTCAAACTGCTGAAGGGTTTCTATAGGATTAATTCAGAGGATATTTTTGAGATCAGGACTGGTGTTGGAAAGACTAGGGGACATCTATGGAAGCTGGGCACAAGTGTGGTTAGTAAGGGTGTTAGAGCTGGGTTCTTTACTTTTAGAGTGGTAAATGAGTGGAATAAGCTGCCAGAGTCTGTTGTGGGTGCTATGACAGTGAATGAATTCAAAGTAAGGTATGATAGATATTGTGAGAATGTTGAATAGTTGTGTGGACATGATGTTTAGGGCCGCCCTCGATGAGTCTAAGGACTCCTTGGAGTTGCCCGTAGTAATAGTAATAATAATAATTTCACTTCTCTCAGTGTTATATCTCTAGTGTTTTATTCATAGTATCTATCATTATTCTCACATGGATTTGAATATGATCAGAACTGAAAAAATATTTTCTACAACCTTGCAATCAAAACCAGTTAGCTGGTCAAATAAACTGAATGCATACAACAACAGACATCATGCATTCATTTTATGGCCTTAACTTCCTCACTGGCTTTAAGTCTAAATAAGCCAAACTAATCCGGTTATCCATAATCAACCTATTTGCAAAGAGCTCTAATTGTCAGAAAATATCTGAATTAATCTAATCTTCATTTTAATGAAAATTAAAATGAAACAATACAATAACATTTTGGCATAATGATGCCATTACTTATCATGCTAAATGTGTTAAAATTCAGATTAAGAAAGTCAAATCCATGAAGGATATACTGAATAAGCAATCAACAAAAGTTTATGTCGATGAGAAGATTCATTACCTGACTGAAGCAATATGCAAACAATGTGGTTAATAGAATTGTTTTTGCTCAGAACAAAAGATTTGAATGGACAAAAGTAGTTACAAATGATTTATGTAAGTACATCTGAGAAGAGACCAAGAAAAATTTTGAAAAGAAACCTGAAGAACAAGGTTTATGGGAACAAACAGGGTTATCAGGATCAGATTTTCACTTTAAGACAAACTGTTAAGAAACCATGAGAATACACCCACACATGCAGCACTGATATGCTATAGGTCTTGCAACCTTTCATGTGGGTCATATATTATTATTATTACGTGACACCTCCAAGGAGTCCAAAGACTTATCGAGGGAGGGCACCTACTCTACAACTTTCTGTCTCCACCACTCAATCCACCAATTACAGTGAATGGCAACTACCACCTTGGCCAAACAGGACATATACATAAAAGTAGAAGAAAAGTCTATCCTCTCTCTCTCTCACACACACACACACACACACAAGTAGAAGAAAAAATCTGTACTTGAGTTGTAAGTCAGCAGTTAGAATTGAAAGAGGTAGATTGTTTGCTGTTAAATCGAGAGTAAGATAAGAGTGTACACTATCTCCACTTTAATTCATCACAGATACATTTTACATAATGACAGAAAGCATCATCACACCTGATATCAAAAAATTGGAGATACTAATCTCAGTTCTCTTTTTATGCAGATAATGTTATATTTCTTTATTAAATCCAGCAGAAATCTGCAGGATTCCATAACTAAATTAATTAGCTGCTGTAAACAAATTTGGTATGAAAATCAGCAATAAAAAAAAAGTAATATGAAAATTAGCAGTAACACTGAAAACATAAAACATTAGCTGCACCCTAAATAAGAAACCTAGAGAAAAAGTAAAACATTGTACAAAATAAGGACACTGATAATAGAATAAGTAAAAATGGTATGGCAGGGACTTAAATGAATAAATTTACATAGAATAAGAGAAATTAGCCAAAACACCAAAGTAGCTGTCATATAAGACAGTTTTCAAACCAATGTTAACTTATGGATCTGATAGTTATGTTAGAAATAAAGCAGCTGATCAAAATGGAGGGATCATAAATATGAGGCTTCTGAAAAAAATTAAGCAAGCGAGCCAATGGCATCACTGGCAGGATCATATTAAAATATTAGGAAAGAACCGACATTGTTAGTATTTAGGAATGTGTGAGAAGAGCTAGTCTGATGTGGTATGGTCAACTGAATATAATGGGAAAAATTAGCAAAACGTGTGTTTGATGCCACCAATGTTGGGGGAAGAGAGAGAGAGAGAAGAAATATTGATGTAGGTAGAATGATGCAGTTAGAAGTGCCTTAGAAGACTGAAATATACAATGACAATATTGGAGTTCTGACAGTTAACAGACTAGTTTGGAGAAAAATTGTCAATAGGAAGTTGTTAAGTTCACTTTAGTAAAGTATAAATTCGGTGCAGACCCATTAGCTTTCCAGATGCCAGGGAGGAACTGGACAAAAGATTAGAGACAGATGAATTTTTAAGCTGCTGCAAGAGCTCAACTCAAATGAAGAAACTAGACTGGATGGAATATTGGTACAGGTGCTGAAGGAAGGTGCTAAAGAGTTAGCAATGCTATGGCCTGGTTGTTCAGCTTGAGTCTCAGCACATTATTATTAACGGTATCTCCATGGAGTCTGGAAACTCATTCCAGGAGACCCAAATCAACCATCATCCGTGTAAATCCTATCAATACCTCTCCTTGAATTTATTCACCATCAGGGACCCCCACAACCAATTCTGGCAATTCCATTCCACTCACTCACTCACCACTCTCCACGCAAAAAATCTGATCTGCACACCCCTACTAACCACACTCTTCCACAACTTTCACAGATGGCCCCTAGTTCTCTGACTATTTGTCATATATTGAAAAACTTCATTTGCATCAATTTATGAAATTCTTTTAATATCTTAAAAGTTTCTATCATGTCCCCATCTTTTACACCTATCAACCAAACTCTGTAACTCACAAATCTTCAACCTATCCTCGTAAAGTATTCCACAGACCTGTCACCATCTTAGTCACTCATCTCTGAATCTGTTTGACCACCACTTGGTCCCCAAGAAACCCATGCAACCAAACTGTACGCAGCAGTCAAGATTGGCTGAATCGTAGCCTTATAAAGAGAGATAATAACTTCGAGATCTTTACTTGTTAGTGTTTTTCATATCCAAGTAATTCAATGATATATTTTACAAACTTTTGCAATATACCCTCTGAACTTTAATTGTCCACCAATATCCACAAGTACTGGCCTCATTAATTTCCTGCAAACCATTATCATCAATATGATACACCCAGGGCTGGCAGAAGCGGGCATGCAGAGCATGCGATGCATGCGGGCGCCGCTACGAAGGGGGCACGGTTCATAAGTTCATTTTTAAGAAACAAAATTTTTATCATAAAAACAAAAAAATTCTTAGAATGATCAATATTAAAATAAATAAGGCCAGATACACCGAATAAAAATTAAAAAAAAATTGTATATTGCCATCTCTTTGATCAGCCGGCTGTTTACAATTTTGCAGCGAGAGGGCTAAATGCTTGCCTGCAGTCTATCTAAAGTTGTGTCTACTGCAGTCTATCTAAAGTGAAATGGTGAACGGTTTTTATGCGCAGAAATGAAATTTTGTACAAAAACATTTGTTGCTAGTTAACCAGTGATATGGTACGCATCTCAGTAGGCTACTGACAGTACAGACTATTATTTCGTCTCTGTGTCGTGTTGTGTAATAATTTCTTGTGGGTATAAAATAGAAATGAAATCAAAAATTTTAAAAAAGTTATACGGTGCACGTCATGCTGCAAAAGAAGCAGATATTAAGACACAAACTGGGGCTCTTAATAAATTTGTTAAAATATTAAAATATTCTGATGCAGATTGTAACCAACTCCATACATCAGAAATCCGAGTTGAAGAACCGTGCAGATCATCCAGTTTGCATGAAAGTACTATTGCAACTATTGAACAAGATAACAAAACGCATGATTTAAGTGAAAAACAGTTAGGAGAAGAGTTAGTTGTAGTTGACCACGAAACTAACACATTGTTAATCTCTGTAAATTTAGAAGATCCAGGTGAATGGGGAAATATTGATGAAAAATTACGAGTTATTTTAATTGAAATGGGGCCTGTTCAAAAGAAAAATATAATATGTCCCAGAGATACATATGGTCGTAAATTTGGCAACACGTATTATAATAGAAAAATGGAAAACGGGGAGTTTGTGCCAAGAACATGGCTCATTTATTCCGAAACTTTAATTCTGTTTTTTAATTTTGTTGCAAACTTTTCGTACCTACTGAATCAATGAGACTAGTTTAACTCACATGAAAAATTTCTTAAAATGGAAGGAACTTGATAAAAATTTAAAAAACAAAATTATTATTGATTATCAGACTCAAAGAATGTATGAAATGGAAAAGAAACACTGGATGAGTGTTTTAGAATGCTTGATTGAAATTATAAAATTCCTTGGTAGCCAAAATTTAGCTTTTCACGGATTATCTGATAAATTATATGAAAGGAATAACGGCAATTTTTTAAAATTAGTATCTTTTAAAATATGGGCTCGAATTGTTTGCAAAGTTTGATCCCGTTATGGAAAATCATGTTGAAAGGGCCGTACAACGAAACAACAGAGTACACTATTTGAGTAAAGACAGTCAAAATGAAATATTGGAAACTTTAAGCAACGCAATCAGGGATACAATTTTATTATCAATTCGAAAATCTAAATATTATTCCATAATTTTAGATTGCACACCTGATGCAAGTAAAACAGAACAAATGACCATTAACATTCGCTTTGTTTCCTGTGACAATGGAATTGTCAAGATCAGGGAAAACGCTTTAGGTTTTGCAGATATATCAGATTCCACAGGACGTGGTTTATGTGCAACAATAATGGAACAACTGGAAAAACGGAACATTCCCATTGAAGACATTCAAGGTCAAGGGTACGACAATGGGGCAAATATGAAAGGGAAAAAATATGGGCTCCAAAATTTGCTTTTAAACAAAAATCTCCAGCTTTTTAAGTGCATGTGCTGCTCATACTCTAAATTTAATCATTAATGATGCAGCCAAATTGAATGCAGATACAATTAGTTTATTTGCAATTATTCAAGAAATATAAAATTTTTTTCATTCTCTTACAAACGTTGGGCAATCCTTTTAAAGTTCGTAAAACATTCAACATTGAAACAGCCATCAGAAACGCGATGGGAAAGTAAAATTAATGCAATCAGCCCTCTAAGATATCAGTTATGAGAAATTTACATTGCACTTTTTGAAATTTTAAATAATGAAAATCTTAATAAAGAAACTCAGCATGAAGCAGAAACATTATGTGCTAAAACAAAGGACTACAAATTTATTTGCTCCTTTAGAACTTGGCATGATTTACTTAACAGAATAAACCCTGTAAGTAAAATGCTTCAAGACAAAAATATGAACATTACACTTGCTTTAGAATCTATCGAAAACTTAAAAATATTCTTACAAGAGTATCGATCAGATACAAATTTTAAAGCAGTTCTAAAAACGGCAAAAGAACTGAGTGAAGAGGTGAATGGAGAACAAGAATTTAAAACTGGTATGGAAGTTCGACAATGTAAGAAGTCAAGACAATTTGACTACGAGCATCACAACGAAACGCCACAATCGCCAGAAGATAAATTTAGAGTGAATGTGTTTTATACACTTCTAGACGTTGCAATGTGTTCGTTAATAGAATGTTTTGAACAACCAAAAACATAATATGATAATTTCAATTTCTTGTATAGATTACTACAAATTAATAACGAAGTTTTACGAAAAAATTGTGACGATTTAGAGATTCTCTTGAAGGACAGCGACAATAAAGACGTAAATGCAATAGAACTATATGACGAGTTATGTGCTTTCAGGGATATTTTTCGGAAGGATAATTTAAATATTCAAAACCCTTTCGATATTCTTAATTTTACCGTGTCCAATAATTTATCTTTCCCTAACTTTTCAATTGCTTTAAGAATACTATTAAACCTTACCTGTTACTGCAGCGAGCGGTGAACGTTCTTTTACAAGTTGAAATTGATTAAAACCTACTTAAGAACAAGTATGTCACAAAAAAGGTTTGTTAGTTTGGCATTAATAGCTATTGAAAATGATATATGTGCAGAATTAGACGTTAAGACCATTATTTCTAATTTTGTGAATATGAAATCAAAAACCCTAAAATTTTAATTAAAAAAATTTCAAGCATATTTATGTAATTTAATTTATTTTCTGTTATTCTGTAAAGATGTTATTTTTTGAATACTGATATTAAATGTTCTAATTATTTCTGAATTGTTTTCTCATTTTCTCATCTATCTCGAGTTTCTTTTATTTTCCTAAAAGATAGTTCCACTTATAAAAATTATTAAAAACTTTTTACAAGTAACTTGCAAAAATTTTAGTAACTTGTAAAATGAAGAATTTTTTTAAACTTTAGTTCAAATATATTTTAACTTTAATTAAAATTTATTTTAATTTTGTTAGTGATTCGGGTCAGTGAGAAGGCTATAATCCCTGTATCATTATATTCAACAATTAAAGTGAAGTGGCTTTATCAAAATTTGCTTTAACTTTAGAGAATTTTTTGAATATTCGGGTTTTTAACGATTATCCTACCTAATCAACACCCCTGGTTCGTTACATTTAGCGAACCAACGTGTGGCTGTTCTGTCAAAATTTATTTAAGAAATTTCAAATAATTAAGATTTCTTATTATCATAAAAGAACCACACCTGCCTGGATCGTTACAGGGGCACTTAGATAGAAATTGCATGAGGGTGGCAAAGACCCTAGCGCCAGCTCTGGATACACCATATGCAACCTTTTCAACATGAAATGCATAACCTCACATTTTACAACATTAAATTGACAATCTTATCCTTTGCCCACAATGCCAATTTATTTAAATCATCCTGCAGGATATCTATATCACCTTTATCAACTATTGCTCTGATTAGAGCAATAGTTGATAAATCCCTAGTACCCAACCCTGAGATACTCCACTAGTCACCATCATTCTCCTAGATTATGGCAATGATGCAGAGAACCTTAATGTGTGGAAATAAAGAGACATGGTACCATTGTATAAGGCCTTGATCAAGCCACAAATTGGTTACCATTTACAGATTTTGGTCACCTGGTTTTCATGGTGATGAGGATATATTAGGAAGAATGGACTTTGAAATATGAGCTATGAAGATAGATGGAATGCAATCTGTAAAATCCTCATAAACAGGAGGAGGAGATGATTGAAGGGGGAGTTGTTATCAGGTTAATGAGGAAGAAATTTTTCATAGAATGGGAGGAGGATGGTAGAACCAAAGCCCATACCTGAAAACCGTAAAAAGGAGGATGTGAGCAAGGGAATGAGGAGAAATTTCTTTGCAATGGAGAGTGATTGCTGAGTGGAATGTGCCACCTAACAGTGTGGTGAATACAGACACACTGAATGAATTTTGTGTGTGACAGTGGGTACTTCCCACAATAAGTATTTTGACTCCACGGAGCTCTGGTATTAATAATAATAATATTAACAAAAGTTCTTGTAAAACTAAGAATATTCAAAAACTAAATGAACAAAAAAGAATGGGGTCTGAGGCATAACTATGATATATTTTGTTTCCCTAAGAAATTAACAAATTAAAAGTCTTTCTTCATCTTACTTTAGTTGAGAGAAGGCGAGTCAAATAAACTTCAGGAATGGCTTTATGACCCTGCTGTCCCCAAATGTCATCAGGTTTCACTAAGTGCCAGTAGGAAATGCTCATATCACAGGAGTCCAAAGGAAACATACTAGGTGATAAAGAAAGGCTTGTAGCTTGTTCTGTACCTGTTAGTAATATTAAAAAATAAATAACATAATGTACAATGTGAATCTTAAAGATTTATTATAGAAAAATTATCTGAAATATTATTTCATGTCGCTCCTAATTTAAAACAAAATCAAAATATAGCAAGGCTTAGATGAAGCTATCCTACTCTCCAGCCAAAGGCTAATTAGATCTGAAAATGATAACTATAATCATAAATAATATAATTATAATATTTTATAAATTATCTGCTCACTGAAACAAGAATGCAACCTTGAATCAAATCTGACCTCATGTCGGCTATGAGAACATTGGTATCTGCTTCCACTTTACACAGAAGTCTTCATGAAGGTGGTCTGTATGTTAGACAAGTAGTTTAAATGCCCCTATCTCCCACACCACAGGAGAGTGCATTTGAAAAATGCGACAGGCACCATATCAACTACATCCAAAACCAATGGAGGATTAGTATTGTTTACAGATGAATCTTGATTTTCTCTACAAAGTAGTAGATAAGCTTAGGCATTGATTGTTATTCATGACTTATTTTTAATGGTATTAACAATACCAAATGAACTATTTTATAAAAAGATGTTTTATTAACTTGCTTATATTTTGCTGAATTTCAAATCAGCATCACCAGAGCATAATACAGCATGTATACGCAACAGTGAGTAAGTGAAACAATACAATTGTAACAGACAAAAGATCCAAAGTCCTATTTTGGCACCTCTACTGTTGGGAAAGAAAAAAAAAATTACAGCTATGTGGGAATTGCTCTTAAGATAACAGTCTCCCAAATGTTTGGCAAATTAATGCAACCATGTCTGTTCAGGTTAGGAGAATTCTTCATAGCCATGGCTGACTCAAAATAATCCTTCAGACCTGTAATGACTTCTAAATAGCATATTATTTTTCTTCCATCTAATCCTGTGTGAAGGGGTGTCCAAAGCATGGTCTGCCAGTCCTGACATGTCATAATAATGGTAGCGAATGTGTTTTTTATGTTCTTCCAAGCACATGTTAACAGAACTTCCTGTCTGCCCAAAGTAGGTCAAGTCACAGTCACTAGGAACTTCATATACTCCAGGGTGTGCTAGAGCAGTGTTTCTCAATGTGGTGCATATGCCCCACAGGGGGGCAATTTGAATATTTTGGGGGCAATTAGAAAATGATGTTGCATTCGTCACCTCATCACTGATATACTCAAAACACTCACCATTGTCAGCGAGGTGACTAGATGATCCAAAAAACGTTGGGAAATACTGTGCTAGAGGGTGAAGTTTATCCTTAGGTGAGTGGATCAGAGTTGCTAATTTAACATGAGGTTTGAATGTGGTGTGAAGGCCATGTTTCATTTGTACTTGGACTATTTTTTTCAGATGTACCTTTGATAAAGGGAATAGAAATGGTAATGTTGTGTTTCTGTGTATTAGAGGAGGGAGAAGTAATGAGGCTATGTAGTTTTTATCTATTTTGTAGGAATTGTAGCCGTTGGCCAGGAAAGTATGGCTCAGATATTTGAGTTCTTTGTACAGAGCTGTATCATTAGAACAAATGGCTCTGGCTCTGTGTGTAAATGTTTTTAAAATGCCATACAGTTGGACTAGATGATGATGTGATTGTTTATGTAGGTATCTTCCTGTGTGTGTTGGCTTTCTGCAAATGGAAAAAGATAGTGATCCATCTGAAAGGTGGTGTGACTAATGTATCAAGAAAAGGTAAACAGTTATTAGATTCCTTTTCTACTGTGAAGTGGATTTTGGGGAGTTGGCTGTTCAGGTAGGTGATAAATGCATCCAAAGTGTCTTGACCGTGAGGCCAAATGACAAACATATCATCAATATAAAGTAACCACACTAGGGGCTTGTATGTAGTTGTGGTAAGTCCTTTGTTTTCAAAGTGTTCCATGTAAGAGTTTGCTAAGGGTGGGGGGGGACCCATAGAAGTAACATTAATCTGTAGATTTTTCCTTCCCATGTAAAGTAATCTGTATACATAGTAAATTTGAATAATTCAAAGATATCAAGGGGAAATTCAGATTTAATCAAATCAAGAGTGTCTGTTAGTGGTACATTGGTTAATGAAGTGGTGACATCAAAACTAACCATTATGCCGGCTTGGTTGGCCGAGTGGATAGTGTATCTGCTCTTCAGCCAAAAGGATTGGGCATGGATGTTTGTTATGTCTGTGGAAATACTGGTGGTGGTGGTGGTGGTGATGATGATGATGGGCAATAGATGGTGTTGGTGTAGTTGTGGTTAGTTGTAGTTGGTGGATTTGGGTGGTGGAGAGCTGTAGAGCAGGTGCCCTCCCTTGATGGGTCTTTGGGCACCTGGGGGTGTCACGTAATAATAATAATAATAATGTCTGAATTTTTAAGGATATGATTTTTAACTAGTGACTTGAAATGGATTGAAATTATTACAAAAGTAGAGGTGTTGTAAGGTGGCAAGAGACTTGGCTAACTGTTGAGCAAGTTTATGAGGGCCTATCTATGCTATTGACTGTAGGTCATAGGGGAATATTAGATTTGTGGATTTTTAGTAATCCATAAATGTGGAGTAAATTAGCATAAACTGGTTTTATTTTTTTCATGATTTCTTTTGGCCAAAAGTCACTTTTTAAATAATTTGCGGAATTTTTTCCTTTGACACATAGTTCGGTCTCGATCTATATATAATTTGGTACATAGAACTGTCACATAGGAGATCTTGCATTTCTTTGTTATAATCCTCTTGATCCATGATAACTGTTGCATTTCCCTTATCAGCTTTTGTAATAACAATATTTTTATCCTTATACAACTTTTTTAAAGCAGCTGGTGATTCAGTGGTTTAGGTTGCTTGCTATATTTAAAGACACATTATTAGCCATTAAGACACATTATTAGCCATTGCAGGTCAAAGATCATAATGTCCCATTCTACCGTCATTGTGATTTCTAATTTTGGAATTTGTTTGGGCGTAACGGGCAAAGTATTTTTATTCCCTATGTCAGTGGTACATCAGAAAAGATAGCCAATGTACTAATGAAACATGGCCTTCACACCACATTCAAACCTCATGCTAAATTAGCAACTCTGATCTGCTCGTCTAAGGATAAACTTCACCCTCTAGCACACTCTGGAGTGTATGAAGTTCCTTGTGACTGTGACTTGGCCTACTATGGGCAGACAGGAAGATCTGTTAACATCTGCCTGGGAGAAAATAAAAAAATACATTTGCTACAAATTTTATTTTTTGAGTCAGCTGTGGCTACGAAGAATTCTCCTAACCTGAGCAAACATGGTTGCATTAAATGTGTTCATTGTACATGTTGTTTAATTTTTGATGGTATATATCAGAACACAGAATTATAAGTAAATGATTATTTATTAACTTATTGCTGATATTTCGCTGGTGTTATAACCACATCTTCAGAGCACAAAAACACAGTTTGTCACAGTATGTGAGACTACAACAACTTGGTGTAACAAAAGGACTAGTTTAACAAAATTGTAGCAACAACACAAAGACCAAAGTCTTAATTAGGTGCCTTCTATCTAAAAAAAAAACAAAACCAGAGAGAGAGGAAGTAGGTACTAGTTCTGTCTTAAGATGACTGTCTCCCAAATTTCAGGCAAATTTATACAGCCATATTTGTTGAGATACGGAGTATGTTGCAAGGCTTCTGTTGCTTCTAAGACTCTCTGACTTGTAAAAGCTTCTGTGCAGCACTTTTGTTTTCTTCCAGTTGATCCTGTGTGCAGGGGTATCCAAAGCATGGTCTGCTAGGCCAAATTGCCATAGTGATAGTGCGAATGTATCTTTTATGTTCACTGATGCGGATGACCACAGTTCTTCCTGTTTGACCATAGTAAGCTTGATCACACGAGTGGGGTACATGTGATTAGTGTATCCAGGAAGGGCAGACAGTTATTAGCTTCCAGTACCATTGTAAAGTGGATTTTTGGATGTTGGCTATTTAAATATGCTAAGAATGTATCCAATGTGCCTGGGACATGTGGCCAAATAGCAAGCACATCATCAACATAGCTAGCCAAAGTGTTTGAGTGGCTGTGTTGATAGCTAGTTTTTCCAGGTGTTTCATGTAGAAGTTGGCGGGGGGAGAGAAGGGGGAAGCCTACAGCTGTCCCATCTAATTGTTTGTATATTTTTCCTTTCCATGTGAAATATCCTGCATGTATTGTGAACTTAAATAGTTCAAATATATCAGGGGGGAAAGTATGACTTTAGCAGATAAGGGTTTCAACTAGTGGTACATTTGTGAATAGTGAGGTGATATCAAAGCTCACCATTAAGTCTAAACTTTTTAAGGAATGGTGTTGTAAAATACGTTTTGATGGGCAAAAATTTTGACAAAGGAGGGAGAATTGTTTGTGAGAGTGGCTAGTAGCTTGGCTAAATGTCTAGCCAGTTTGTAGGTGGGACTATTTATGCTATTTATAATGAGGCATAAGGGTATACCTTGTTTATGAATTTTTAGTTCCACATATATCCTGGGTGTTTTAACATGGAAGGGCTTGAGTGTGTTTACTGTTTCTTTGGGCCAGGAAGTGACTTTTTTCAGTAATTTATGTACCTTATTATTATTACCCTAAGACCTCATGGAATCAAAGACTCATCTGGGAGGTCCTTTTATCACACACACAGCTCATCATACCGTGTCTCAAACTCCTTGCAGACACGACACTCTCAGGCAAGGCATTCCAATCATTCACAACTCTGCACGAAAAAAACCTGCCTCTCACTCCCCTACTCACACCCTCTTTATACAGTTTCCAGGGATGACCCCTGATTTCCCACTATTCTCTGTAGAACTTCTCCAGCATTGATCCTATAACAATCCCTTACCAACTTGTAGGTCTCTATCATATCTCCCCTCCTCCTCCTGTCCACCAGACTCTGCAAATTACATCTTCTCAATCTTTCCTCATACTCAACATTCCAGAGGTCAGAAACTTCCTTAGTCAGTCGTTTTTGGACCCTCTCCAATATCTCTTCATCCTTCTGAAAACCCGGTGACCAAATCTGGGCACAATAGTCCATGTGTGGCTTAATCAAAGCCTTATACAACAGAACAAGAATCTCCCTACTTCTGCACGTGAGTGTCCTCCGCATCATTCCCAGAAGCCTTTGTGCTGTCTTCACAATTTTGGCGATATGTCCCCTAAATTTTAGATCCTTATCCACTATCATCCCCAGATCTCTTATTTCCTCTACCTCTAACAATACAATCTCACCAAGCATAAATTCTCCATCCCATCTTTGTTTTCAAATTTTAAAACCTTACATTTTGCAACATTGAACTCACATCCCCATTTCTGTGCCCAATCACTCAATTTATTCAAGTCTTCCTGTAAGGCCACAACATCCTCACTACTCTTTATGGTTCATTCCAACTTTGCATCATTTGCAAACAACTGAATATCTCCATCCAAATCTTCACCAATATCATTAATATACAAGTTAAACAGCAATGGCCCTAAAACAGACCTCTGAGGCACTCCACTAGTGACTTTCCTTTTCCTGGATATCGCACCCCCAAACACACACTTGTTGATACCTATCAGATAGCCAGTCTCCAATCCAATGCACTAATCTAATATCCAACCCTATCAGTTTGACTGTCAACTTATCATGAGGTACTCTATCAAAAGCCTTTGCGAAATCCAAGCATATTACTGTGTATCCTTCTCCTCTGTCCAAGGAATTTTATCACTTTATTGTAATAAGTAAGTAGATTAGTAAAACATGACCTCCCTTTAGCAAATCGATGCTGTCCATCAAAGATAATACCATTGTTATTCTTATACCATTGTTAATACCAGTGTTATTCTTTTGTGTGTTGGTGGGATTGCGATCTATAATTTTGTATGTTGACTGATGTTGTAAAAGTGTGTGCATTTTGTTTTCATATTCTGTTGTATCCATCACCACGACTGCATTCCCCTTGTCTGCTTTTGTTATGATAATCTGGTTATTATTATTTAACTCTTATTACGTAACTATTATGTAAATGCTCCTAAGAAATCCGTACCACTATCCACCAACTGTCTGCCCTTCCTGGATACACTAATCACACGTCTTCCAGATGGTTCCTTATCATTCTCAGTTTTTCGAAAAAATCCACACATACAGGGAGATATTTACACAAACATCACACCACTACTCTTCTCAAGAGAACAGTATCTTAAAAATCTTTTCTTTCAGAGTGAGAGAAATCTGTTCCAATGACAATGCACTTGATGCTGAACTGGCTCACTTATGCCACACCTTCTTGGCCAATGGCTATAATTCCCATAAGATAAACAAAATACTAAATGCTCCTAAGAAAACCTTACTGCAACATTATATCTCTCCTTCTCAGTTTGTCTCTATCACAGTGTGATACCAGACTCATTTACTTCACCCTCTTGCTCTTCTTTTTTGCTTCTTTTAATAATGCTTTCACATTCTCCTTCATACAATACTTCTCACCTCTCAGGTCACTGGTTCCAGCCAAAACAAAAACAATCAATTCTTTCACTTTCTCTTTCTGCATTTTCACAGTATTAATAAAATTATTATTTTTTGCAACAGGGAAACAAGATTTTGTAGCACTTTTGTGAAGTACTCATCTTATTATAGAATCGCTGTAAAAAATCATTTTTATGCTCTTTCCCTCCTTTATTTTTATAATTTGATTTCTGGCTTCAGATCTCTTGCTTTTTAGTGCTCAATTTGACTAATCTCTTACTGATTCTGCAGCCTTTCAATCACACTTTGTCCTCTGAAGAACTTTTTTAGATAGTTGGATAGTTGAGGTGGAATACATTTGTTCTAGCTGTAATTTAGATTAAGTCGAAAATAAGAGGTCAGGTGTCTCCATGCACATCCATACAAAATATCCAGAGTGATGAGTGAATGGAGAGGATTGTTTGGTATTCTAGTTGGTAGATAAACAATTTCTATTGACCAAGTTGAAAGAAAAGCTAAAATATTTGCTATAAGCAAATGCAAATACTTCAGCTTCTCTTTCAGCTTAGTTAGTATAAGAAAAAAAGAGTCAGCTGGAGTTGTGGACATGAAAATAACCAAGAAAAATTACTTCACTGTTTCATTAACTGGATGGCAGATAATCAAGCTTCAAGAATATAAAAAAAAAAGTCTAAGTTGTCAAAGTGGTTTTTCAGAATTAGGGGAGTGGTAGAGACAGCAGACGAATGATATATGGGAACAAGGAAGCTTTGAAGCTAGACAAAGTCAAAAAGAGGAGATTCAAGAGTTGTCTTCCTCTGGCAAGTAATATCAGACCCACAATAGTATATGTGGCACCCTTGTGGCAGCATGAATCATACACGGTGTAATTTTGGATAGTAGAGGTGGAGTACATTTGTTCTAGCTGTAATTTGGACTAAGTGTAAAACAAGAGGTCAGGTGTCTCCATGCACATCCGTGTCTGTAGGTGGTGGAACACATAATTTAAGTTGGCATTTATGCAATGAATGATGGTTAAGTGAATGCAGAGAGATTATTTATTTATTTTGGCAAGTTTTTTGAGTGTTTTAAATTTTGCAAAGGGTTTTTTGAAGATGTTTTTTTTTTTTTTTTTTTTTTTTTATAAACTGCAGTGACACTATGTGTTTGATGATGTTGAAAGTTTTTAAAGATGCCAAGAAATTATATTCTTGTTTAATCCTTTATCCAAGTGTAAGTAAACAAAATTTGCATGTAAAGCATCTTCATGACTAGGCCACTTGTATAGAGAGGCTAGTGACTTCAATTAACTGCCTTGGTATCCCATAATGCAAACCACACATCCTTTTGGATGTATATAATGCTATGCTTTATGGGATAGGTCGCTACATGTTTCAACCTTTGTTGAGGTCTCATGAGTTGGAGCCAGATCCACAAGGGAAATATATGACTTCTGATTTACTTCAACCTTGGTATCTCTTCTGGGTTTTGTTTTCCCAGATGAGACCTCAATAATGGTCAAAACTGGTCTGAGTAGTGGCTTCCCATAACGTATAGTATTATACACACCCAAAAAGATGTGTGCTTTGCGTTATGGGATATGAAGGCAATTAATGTGAAGTCACTAACTTCTATGTACAAGTAGCCTAGCCGTGAAGATACTTCATGCTCAAACTTTGTCTGTTTACACTTGGATAAAGGATTAAACAAGAATATAATTTCTTGGCATCTTTAATTTAATTATACATATTTCAGTTTCACTATTATTATGATGTCTTAGAGACGAAAAGGAGCATGGGGGGCATGCAGTGAAGAAGATGCATTCTTAGACATACAAGGGGTGTTCAAAAAAAGATCAAACTTTTTCTATAAAGATTTTATTGCTCATTTTACAACATTTTAGGCACTGTCCCCTCTACTGGTGATACACTGTTCCTAACATTTCTTTCATTGTTGAAATACTTCCTAGAACGCACTCTCTGTGATTTCACTTATTGCATTTTTGTGAATCTCCTCTATGGTTTTTGGAAATGACATCCTCTCAAGGTAGTTTTAAGTTTGGGAAACAGGAAAAAGTCTGCTGGGAATAAGTCGAGAATAGGGTGAATGGAGCACAATGGATGTCTGATCTTTTGCCATATAACTGCGGATGAGAGGTGACATCGAACATCCAAGTCTGGTTTTCCCATAATTCAGGCCTCTTCCTGCACACAGCATCCCTCAAAAGTGCTAAAACTTCCTGGTACAACTCTTTGTTTACCATCTGACCACAAGGTACAATTCATAATGGACAATGCCTTTCCAATCAAAAAACACAACCAACATCACCTTGATCTTTGAGCGACTCATCCATCGATGCTTAAACCACTCATAGCACTGAGTTCGGCTCATACAGTCCTCCCTGTATGCATGGTTAAGCAACTGAAATGTCTCTGTAAATTTTTACCAAGTTTGCAGCAAAATTTCACACACATTGTTCTTCAAGCTCTCATTATCACTTTGTCACTAATCCAACGAACAGCTTGTGCGCTTGCTCACTTCAGTGAATGTAACTCAACAACTAATGCTCAAAGCAGAACAGGGCAAATAGAATTTTTTTTTGTCAAAACCTGCAACTAGGTGTGTTCAGTACCTGCAGTGCACTCTCTGTGCTGCCATTTGGTGCACTATTTAACACATTTGCTGCCAACTACGAGTATACTCGTAGTTGGTATATGAGCCACACAAGCCAGCTACGAGTATACTCGTATGACGCTTACCGCCGGCAACGAGATTACCCGTACTGACCTTGAAGAAGTGAAAATGCTTGGCTTGTGGAGCTAGCAGCAAAACTGTGTATAATCATAGAAGGTATATGCTCCACACAAGCCAACTACGAGTATACTCGCATGTCGCTTACCGCTGACAACGAGATTACCCATACTGATCTTGAAGAAGTGAAATTGCTTGGCATACGAGAACAAACTATGACGAAGTAGCATGGCAGCGAACGTGTTAAAAAGTTAGGTCTTTTTTTTTTTCTTTTAACACACCTTGTATACTCCTTTTTAAACAAAACTTTTCTATGATTTGTTACCACCAAAAGTTAAAAACAATACAGTCAGATTCACCAACTGTAAACATAATAGTGACCTCCAGTTACAGACAGATTCTTAGATACGATTGTCACATACTACACTGTGAGTCCCTTGCATCATGCATGCTGCTTAAGGTGTCATCCCTCAGTAACTATATAAATTCTCTTTTGCTCTAGTCTATATTCCCATAGTTGAAATTACTCATAATGATAGTCCTTGTATCCATAAGATTAATCTATCTATGCAAACAATCCTCTTCAGATGACCATAGTCTATAGCAGCTCCCGAGTCTGTATTTTATCCCCAAAACCTCTACTAATAAATCGCTTCAAATCTGTTACCTTACTCATACTATCACCACCATTTCCAATTACTACTCTAGTTAGACTCAATTCATCTGCAATCATTAACCAGAACCGCCCCCCCCAACTTATTTGGCTGGTCTTTTCTGAATACACCGTACCTATGGCATTCTATTCTGTAAGAATGCTCTCTTCTGTCAATCAAGTCTTCTCACTAATGCCAGTGACTTTTTGCATCTATTATGACAAGAATTCTTCACTTTATTGTGATTTTGAGATGATCATTATCCTCACAATCAATGTTGATCACCTACCTTAATAACATGCATCCAAGCTCTCATGCAGCCACCTCAATTAGTGTACTTGTCTATTTCAAATGCAATCCATCCTACAAGAGCAAACCCTTCCTGCAATTAAAATCATCCTACATGTCAACATATTGTACACCATTTTTTCTACACAGTCTGCTCACTGATTCACTCGCAATCACAGCTCTCCTGCCCAGTTTACTTCTGCAATACCTTGGTAACCTTTAGAAAACATTATAGCTAGCTATTCATTTTGTTCCGATGAGTTCATAGTGAGAGTCTGCTATATTCAGCCATTTCATTAATGAGCATTTCTCAGAATGTATCAAGTGATGTACCTTGATAGTTTTCACAAATATTTTGTGAAATTAATTTTTACAAAATGTGAATAAATTTAAGGAGAAGTATGATAGGTATTGTGTGAAAAATAGTTAGTGTGTCAATGTAGAGTCTCCTGTGATGAATCTTCTGACTCCATGAAGACACTGTTATAACAATAATAATATTTTTTTTTTTCCAGATCACAAATTACTCCCACTCTCAGTATGCACATGTTTGAGAGAATCTTTTCTGTAGTTTCACAGTCATCATTTTCAATATCCCCATTTCATTCATTCAAACTCTGGTAATTCATAAACATAAACTTGACTTTGCATATTATTTCGTTGTATGCAAAGTGAAGTATAAAGTATCACTTTCAAGTTTGAACAATTTTTAACACGTTGGCATAATCTTTTATGTAATCTGTAATACGATATCGAATATCTTTCATATTCCTAAATATCTGTACAGTTTTTTTTTTCCTCATGTAACTCAAGAAACTTGTTGCATCATTATTAAACATCCAGAAAGAAGTACTGTAAAAGGTTATGCCACTAGTTAATCAAAACAAAAAGGTTCTTTTTCTTAATTTTTCACAGGGCATCAAACTACATCTTTAATACTAATGAATTTCTCTTAGAAGTCATAATTTCCAAGCCACTTCTGCAGGCTGTTTGGTTTGTATGATACAAAATCTGGAGGTAGTATTGTAATATTGAGAAGACAGACACCATTAATGTAAGAAGCATCAATGGAAAAAAAAAGTAGAGCTAGCAAAAAATTACAAAAACACTATGTTTATATAATTGGCATTACTGATGCTCATCATTTTTTACACCAAAATGCAAGCCCATAACATTCTGTGTGGGCATCAATGCCTTATCTGATGGGGAGGGGAAGGCTAGCATTACTCCCATTGACTGCTATATCTGTTAATTGCATGTTGAAAAGTTGCATGTTATTGTGTAAAATTAAAACCTCAAGGGTCCAAATGAAAAAGCCCTTCCATCTCCTATAAAAGTCCTATAAAGATTCCTTATATCATCATTGGTATTTGAACCAAGGCCTTTCCAACCAAAGGCCAAATTTTACCATGTTCTTGCAACTAAGCCACAGAGATATGGCTGCAAGTAGTGAGTAGAATCTTTTTTGCATCTGAGGCAATGATGACAACAACACTTGAAATTGTCGCTTCGTTCACTTCATCCCTTAATCATCCAATTATATGGATTACCAAAAATTCATAAAGAAGGTACTCCACTTAGCCCAATTGTGGAAGACATTGATTTGTCTACATAAAAGCTCTCCAAGTATCTAGCCAAATCTCTAAAATGTTTATTCGGCTCAACCTCCTCTTTCCTGTTCATTTTGTTTCAAGTATCAAAAACCTACATATTCAAAAGGAGAGAATTATGGCTAGTTTTGATGTCATTTCCCTCTTCACAAATGTGCCTACAGAAGAAGTTTTAACTCTCACTTAAAAGATAAATTATCGAAAAAAGTAATGCCTTTATTAACCCACTGTATTAATTCTGGTTATTTCCAATTTAAAGATACTATTTAAAAACAGAACTTTGGTTTAGCCATGGGCAATCCTTTATCTCTCATACTGGCGAATTTATATTTAGAATCTTTTGAGGAAAAAGTTATCTCTTCATTCCCATTGAAGCCAGGTTGTGGAAAAGATATATAGATGACATCTTCCTAATTTGGAGTAATGGACCCGATTCCTTAAAGAATTTCCTAGACCATTCAACACCCGAAAATCCAATTTACTGAGAGTAAAAGATTGATGGTTCTCTTCCATTCCTAGATATCAAACTTGCCCATGGATCTGAGAAATTGAAGATTTATTTCTATTTACAGAAAACCCACTCACACTAATAGATATCTCCATGCACAGTTCCATCACTATCTGCCTCAAAAACTTGGCATTATCTCCATGACAGGCAAACGTGCTTGCTCCTTCCTCTGTGAAGAAGAGGAGATCAATAAAGAACTTCAATTTCTTCTTACAACCTTTCAGCAAAATGGTTATTCAAAACAAACAGTTAATAAGCTACTATTCAATCCACCTCCTCACCATATTGAAGATAGAAATAATGAAAAAGCTACATATCCCTACCATATATCAGTTCCATTTTGACTAAATTAGCTAAAGTTTTCAAAAAATATAGCATCTGGACTTCTTTCATGAAATCTGGAGGAAGGAAATCTGGAAGCAGCACAAGATGAATAATGATAATGATCAGTTGCAATAAGAGTATAAAGAGCAGGCCAGGAGAGTGACTTGGTTAGGACAGCAAAAAGTGCAAGACATGCAGAAATTAGCATGACAATAGCAAGATGATGTTAATGGATGAAAATAGTAGATTGGCAGCTGCTGAAGAGGACATAGCTGAGTTATTCAATGAGTACATCAGAAGCTCAACTGTAGACAATGAAACGAGAGAACCTTACTGGTGAGCAAGTAAGAGTTATAGGAAGAGTTAAGTAAGATAGATATCAATAAGACAATAACACTTGATGACATATGAACAAGTGTCTTAAGAGAAGGTTCCAGTGAGTTAGCATCAGTCTTGGCCAACCTGTTTAACAAGAATCTTGCAACAGCACAGGTCCCAAAGGAGTGGAAGGAAAGTAAAACTGTTCCACTTCACAAAAGTGGCAATATGGCTAAGGCTACAAATTATAGGCCAATCTATATATCTGGGGTTGTAGTAGTTAAGGTATTGCAAATATTGGTGAAAGCTTGGATACAAAAATGGTTTGATAACAGTAGTATTCTCTGTGCTTGTGAGTATAGCTTTGTTAAAGGGAGGTCATGTTTAACCAACTTGCTTATATACTATAACAAGGTGATGAATGTATTGGACAAGTGAGATGCATATACAGTGGTATACTTAGATTTTGCAAAGGCTTTTGATAGATTGCCATACCATAAGTTGATAACTAAACTGGAACAGATGATATTGGATAATAGATTAGCAAGTTGGATATGCAACTGGCTCTCAGATGGGTATCAGGAAGTTGTGTGTGAGTATCCCAGAAGAGGAAATTCACTAATAGTGTGCTGTAAGGGTCTGTTTTGGGAAAACCGTCTGCAGATGATGCAAAACTGGGGAGAGTGATAAGGAATCAAGCAGATGTTATGACCTTATTGGGGGGGGGGGGGGCATGAATAGATTGTATGAGTGGGCAACAGTATGTAATTATCAGTTCAATGTTGACATTTCACATTTTTCAGTTCAATGTTGACATTTCACATTTTTCAGTTCACGTTTTATAAGGTGACAGCAGAATTTGATAAAGGAAATGGCTACATCACAATACTTCTGGACTTTTCAAAGGCATTTGACAGAATATTGCAAGGAAAACTATTATATAAGTTGAAGCAAATGGAAATGGATATGAGGCTGGTGGCATGAATAGAGGGGTGGCTGACAGAGAGACATCAGAGGGTGCAGTGGAATCGAGGTGAATGTGGGTGACTAGTGGAGTGTCCCAGGTGTCCCAGGGCTCTGTACTAGGACCACTACTCTTTAATTTGTACTTCATGACTATTTTTCTTTTATCATGTACTTATTTTTCACGGTATTAACAACACCACAAACACTTTTATCAACAAAGATGTTTTATTAATGCTTATATTTCGCTGATTTTCAACTCAGCATCATCAGAACACAACACACTTGTAAACGCGACAGTGAGTGAGTGAAACAATATAATTGCAAAAGACAAAAGATCTAAAGTCCTATTTTTTTTGGCGCCCTCTAATGGGGGGGAAAAAAACAGCAGTTATCCAGGAGTTTTTCTTAGGATAACCGTCTCCCAAATTTTTGGCAAATTAATGCAACCATATTTGTTAAGGTTGGGAGAATTCTTCAAAGCCATTGCTGACAAAAAATAATCTTTCAGATCTATAACGACTCCTAAATAGCACATTTGTTTTCCTCCATCTAATCCTGTGTGAAGGAGTGTCCAAAGTGTGGTCTGCCAGTCCCGACTTGCCATAGTAATAGTAGTGAATGTATCTTTCATGTTCTTCCAGGCAGATGTTCACTGATCTTCCTGATCCCATAATAGGCCAAGTCACAGTCACACGGAACTTCATACACTCCTGGGTGTGCTAAAGGGTGAAGTTTATACTTCACCCTTTAGCACACAAAACAGTGAATAGGTTTAAGGAGATGTATGATACTTATTGTGTTAATGGATACAGTGGGTCTTCCATGATGAGTCTTTTGACTTCATGGAGTGTACATATAAATAATAATGTTGCAAAGTGTAAAGTTCTGAAATTTGGTAGGCAACAGTGGTATGCAAAGTATACACTTGCTGGGGAAAATTTAGAGAAAGTTGAGGAGACAAGAGACTTTGTAGTGGTGGTGGTGGACAAGAATCTGAAATTCAGAGATCCTGTTGCACAATTTGTGAAGTCATCTTAACAGATTATGCCAATAATGGAGAGGACCACAACATATGGAAAGAAAGAAGTTATGATTCCATTGTATAAAGCCTTGTTCAAACTTCATATTATTGTGCATAGGTTTGGCACCTTGTTTTCATTGCAATGAGGATATATTAGAAAGGGTCAGAGAAGACTGACTAAAGTTGTGAGTGATCTTTGGGATGTAGGACAGATTGAGGGAATGCAGTTTGCAAAACCTTGTGAATAGGAGGAAGAGAGAAGATATGATGGAGACATATCCTCTATGTGGAAGTAATTTTTCACAGAATGCGAGAAGGGAGTAAAACAAGTGGATATTCCTGGAAGATGTATAACTAGCAGGATCTTTGCATGGAGAGTGCTGGTGAGTGAAATGCATTACCTGACACTGTGGTGAACGATTATACATTGAACGAGTTTAAATCATGGTTTTGATGGTTTTGCGTCTAACAATAACAATGTATACCTCCCACTATCAGTCTTTTGACTCAATGTAGATAACAAAGAGACTAACTTAGTGCACAAAACTTTAAAAAAAAAAAAAAAAGTCTAATTTTTATGTGTGTTTCACATAATGGATAAGCACCTATTAAATTACTTTTGACAATCCATCCACTGATATTACTCTGCACTTTCACTAAAAGGATTTGGGATGTTTACTAAAGTTTTCAAGATTTCAATTTTGGAATCTGCCAGTGGTTCAAATCTGACCATTTATTTGTTTCAAAATCATTGAAAATGGTAGTAATTCTGTTCCCACTAGATGAAATTTAGTGAAATCTCATATTTAGGTTAGCAACTAAAATGTGTCAGTCACCTCAGTTCTAGTTTATAGCATGCTGCTTTTAGTAGCAAAATTACGCAAAACAATTCAAAACCACGCAAAAATATACATTACAAATGACAAATTATCTGTCTATGGTGCATAAGCCAAAAAAAAAAAAACTAAATTCCTATGCTAATAAGAAAGCAGTGTGAAACATGCCTTCTTATTTATGACATTCTTGGATGATTTCAATAACATTTTATTCAAATAACAATGAACTTACAATTTGAATCAAATGTGCTGTTCCTTTTTATGACTAGATTCATAACAGCTAATTCTTTTACTCCATAGTGTTTTAAGGTATTCAGCTGTCTCCAGCCATTTACAGTTTTGGTTGTATGATCCTCATCTGAAAGAATCAAATGTCCACCACGAATCTGTCGCCATTCTAAAAACAAAACAAAAAATAATAATTTAATTAAATGCAATGAACAGGCATAAAAAAAGATATTCATAAAAAATACCTCGAAGAATACAAAGATTAGAAATTAAGTTTAATTTTGAATGATTACTACACCTCCGAATCAAAAAATGAATAATCAAAGAAAATGTGTTGAATGATTTGCAAATCTAATTTACTGCATAGAAGATAATTATTACCAAATATGAATTAGTATCATCTAAATCTACATACTTTGTAGATTATAACCATTCACAAAATTAGAATAATTTTTAATGTAGTTCAAAAATATTAGAATATTCCAAATTTTTCCCGATTGGTTTTGAGGAGAGCATAGAAATAGCATATATTTCAGTAGCTGTGGGACTGAGTTGTGTGTGAGGAATTGTTCGCACATGAATTTCAGAAGTTTCATATGGTGTCTCTACACAAAGAAGGCCAAACTCAACAGTTTATAGCTAAGGAATTCAAATGTTCTCAAGCAAGCATGAGTAGAGTATTAAGACAGCATTCTAATAACTGGAGTTTTCAAATTAATCACTGCAATAGTGGTTCAAAGTTAATAGCTAGATCAAGAGATGAGAGCAGATTGAAAAATATCATGAAGAAAACCACATCCAAAGTGTAAGATATTTTCACAGGAGATGGAAAGAACTAGGTGTGAATATGTTTAAATGAGTGTTGTACAGAGATTCTTTAGTAAGAGGTGTGATAGATGAGAGTTTAATTAAATCGTACCAACCTGGTGCGAACATTAAAGATGTAAGCAAGTCTATTAGAGCGCAAAAAGAAGAGGATGAAAGAATTGATAGTAGTAGCAGGAACGAATGCTTTGAAAGGAGATAAAATGGCTATGAGTGAGGATGTGAAGAAATTGCTTGAGGTAGCAAAAGAGAAGAGTGAGGGAGTTAGGATGGTGAGTCTGTTGCCGTGGTATGACAGTGAAGAGTATAGAAGGATGGCCATAATTGCAAATGACTACACGTGAATTATGCAGGACGAATAGTGTGAAATTTGTGGATGTATGGAGTGAGTTCGATGGATGAAAGGATTTATATAAGATGGATGGCTTGCATTTGAATGGATTTGGTGTAAGGAGACTTGAAAAGGTGTTGTTGAATGAAGTGGAAGTGGATGTACAGAATCAGGGAAACTAGAGTTATTAAGGGGGGGGGGTAGATATACAGACTTTATGGAGACAGTTGAGTGTATGAATGTGTGTAATATGCCCAAGCAAGTAGGAAGGACAACAAATCAGAATGGGATACTTAATATAAGGCATCAAATTAGGGATGGGACAAATGGGCTTCTGCAATTCATGTATACTAATGCCAGAAGTATTAGGAACAAGAAGGAAGAATTTTTGGCCTTGGTTGGCACTTCCAGGCCACAGGTTATTGGCATTAGTGAAACATGGCTGACAGAAGATGATATAGCTATTGGGATTGAATGTGAGGGGGTATAGTGTGTTCAAGAGTGACAGGGAGAATAAAATGGGGGGGGGAGGAGTGTTATTGATGATAGTTGATGAGCTACAGTCAAGGAGAATAGAAGTTGAACTGCAGGATAGAGAAAAGAGCATATTTGAGGCTATTTGGTGTGAGATTGAGGCTAGCAGAAAAAAATATACAATTGGGTGCTGCTATAGACCAGGTGATGGAATAGATGGTGGAGATAGTATGCATAAGCAAATAGAAGAAATGAGTGGAAGGAGGGTAATTATTATGGGTGATTTCAACTATGGTCACATTGATTGGAAGGAGGAGAGGACACATGGGAGGAAGGAATTGGATTTTATGAGGTTATTAAGGGATAACTATCTGAGACAGCATGTAATGGAAAATACTAGGGGTCAGAGAGTGCTTGACCTAGTAATTGCATCTGAGAATTTCGCTGTAACGAATATGACCACGTTGCCACCAATTGGTGAGAGTGATCATAGGTCTTGACTTGGGAGGTGGCTAAAGGTGTGAAATTTACAATTAAGACAGGGTACCTGTGGAATTATCGGGCTGGTAAGTATGGCAAGCTTAGGAGTTTGATTGGTTCAGTGCCATAGCACATAAAACTGCAAGGGCTGGATGTTGATAGTGCATGGGAGGCAGTTAAGAAGTGTTTGCAGGAGACAATGGCTGAGTGTATACCTGGAGTCCAAATAATAAATCAAGTAGGGGTTAAATGGATGAATAACACCATTAAGCTTGAGCTGCAAAAAAAGAAACAACTGTGGAGGGAATTTAAGGAGAATGGTGACCGGCAGGCACATAAACTGTATAAAGCACATGCCAGAAGGGTAACGAGTGTGGTAAGAAAAGCAAAAGCGGATTATGAAAGAACATTAGTCATGCAGGCTAAAGGGAATCCCAAACGGTTTTTTCGATATGTTGCAAGTAAAAGAAAAAATGTATATGGCAGAATGATTTTAAAGAATGCGGCAGGGAGGTAACCAAATCAGTTGATATAGTAGAATTAGTGAGCGAGCACTTTGCAGGAGTATATCATCCAGGTAGTGACATTGCAGGAATGAAAGAACCAACAGCTTATATGGGAATTGTGGTGAATCAAGTGGAGGTGAATAGTCTATCACAAAACCTCAATGTCAATACATCTGTGGGATTGGATGGTATACCAGCTCGTGTCATACGTGAAGGTTAAAGAATTGTCACTACCCTTGACCATTATGTTTAATTTGAGTCTCGGGTCTGGGTTAGTCCCAAGGGGGGTGGAAAGAGGTGAAAATAGTTCCACTGCATAAAGGAAGTTCCAAGCCTGCTGTTGTAAATTACCGACCGATCAGCATATCAGGAATCGTTATCAAGGTCTTGGAGAAAATAGTCAAGAGGAAAATACAGGTTTGGATAGATGAAAATGGGATACTGTATGGGGGACAACATGGTTTTGTGAAGGGTAGATCATCCCTCAGTAACTTGTTCATGTTTTATAAGACAGTGACGGCTGAACTGGATAAGGGTAATGGGTTTACAGTGATTCTACTGGACTTTGCTAAGGCTGTTGACAGGATACCACATGAAATTCTAGCCAGGAATTCTGCAGGCATATGGGGATGGATATAGGGTTGGTGAAATGGTTAGGAGGGTGGTTGATGGAGAGATATCAGAGAGTGGTTTATTTGGGAGTAGAGTCCAAAAGATGGCCTGTGACTAGTAGTGTGTTGCAGGGTTCTGTTCTTGGACCACTACTGTTCAATTTGTTCATTAACGATATAGGAAAGGATCTGAGAGGAACTGTGCATCTGTTTGCGGATGATACAAAGTTAGGTAGAGTGATAGTGAATGCTCAGGATGTCAAATTTTTGCAGGATGATTTGGATAGTTTTGGAGGACTGGGCTAAGGAGAATGGATGTCAATTTAATGTGGCAAAATGTAAGGTTATGCATTTTGGGGTGAAAAGATTAGCAGCAGTATATCACATTGGTGGAACTGAACCCCAGGAGATAGACGAGGCCAGGGATTTGAGAGTGTTGGTGGATAGGGAGTTGAAGTTTAGGGGCATATCGCAAAAGTGGCTAAATCAGCTCATCAAATCACTTGGTTGCTGAAAAATACTTTAACAAGCAGAGACAAACAGGTCATTGTTCCTCTGTATCGAGCCTTGATAAGGCCCCATCTTGACTGCTGTGACCAGATTTAGGTGCCAGGGTTTCTTCTTGATGGGGAGGAGGTGGAGAGGATCCAGAGGCGAGTGACCAAGATGATAGCAGGTCTATGGAATGAACCTTATGAGAACAGGTTGAAGATTTGTGGGTTGCAGAAATTGGTTGATAGGTGGAAAAGGGGTGATATGATTGAGATTCAAATTACTGAAGGGTTTCTATAAGATTAATTCAGAAGATATTTTTTGAGAATAGGATTGGTGGTGGTGGGAGGACTAGCGGCCATACATGGAAGCTGGGCAAGAGCGTGGTTAGCAGGGGCGTTAGAGCTAGGTTTTTTACTTGGAGAGTGGTGAATGAGTAGAATAAGCTGCCAGAGTCTGTTGTGGGTGCCATTACTGTAAATGAGTTCAAGGCGAGTTATGATATATATATATATATACTGTGTGAATGTCAAATAGTTGTTCTTGTCATGATGTTAGAGCCTCCCTCAATGAGTTTTCTTGCCCAGATTCTATGTATGACCCCTAGTCCTCCCACCACCAGTTCTATTCTCAAAAATATCTTCTGAATTAATCTTATAGAAACCCTTCAGTAATTTGAATGTCTCAATCATATCACCCCTTTTCTGTCCTATCAACCAATTTTTGCAACCCACAAATCTTCAACCTGTTCTCATAAGGTTCATTCCATAGACCTGCTATCATCTTGGTCACTCGTCTCTGGATCCTTTCCACCTCCTCCCCCATCAAGAAGAAACCCTGGTGCCCATATCTGGGCACAGTAGTCTAGATGGGGTCTTATCAAGGCTCAATACAGAGGAACAATAACTTGTTTGTCTCTGCTTGTTAAAGTATTTTTCAGCAACCAAGTGATTTGATGAACTGATTTAGCCACTTTTGCGATGTGCCCCCTAAACTTCAACTCCCTATCCACCAACACTCCCAAATCACTGGCCTCATCAATCTCCTGGAGTACAGTTCCACCAATGTGATATACTGTTGCTAATCTTTTCATCCTAAAATGCATAACCTTACACTTTGCCACATTAAATCGACATCCATTTTCCTTAGCCCAGTCCTCCAAACTATCCAAATCATCTTGCAAAATTTTGATATCCTGTGCACCTCACTATTGCTCTACCCAACTTTGCATCATCAGCAAACAAGTGAACACTTCCTCTCAGATCCTTTCCTATATCATTAATGAACAAATTGAAAAGTAGTGGTACAAGAACAGAACCCTGTGTCACACCACTAGTCACAATCCGTCTTTTGGACTCTACTACTGAATAAACTACTGTCTGATATCTTTCCATCAATCACCCCTCCTAACCATTTCACCAACCTTATATCCATCCCCATATGCTGCAGTTTACTGATTAGAATTCCATGTGGTATCCTGTCAAAGGCCTTAGCAAGGTCCAGTAGAATCACTGTAAACTCATTACCCTTATTCAGTTGTCACTGTGTTATAAAACATGAGCAAGTTACTGAGGCATGATCTACCCTTCACAAAACCATGTTGTCCCCCATACAGTATCCCATTTTCATCTATCCAATCCTGTACTTTTCTCTTGACTAATTTCTCCAAGAGCTTGACAACGATTCCTGATATGCTAATCGGTCGGTAATTTACAACAGCAGTCTTGGAACATCCTTTATGCAGTGGAACTAATTTCTCCTCTTTCCACCCCCTTGGGATCACTCAGATGCGAGACACAAATTAAACAACATGGTCAAGGACACTGATAATTCTTTAGCTGCTTCGCGTAAGACCCATGCCGGTATACCATCCAATCCAACAGATGTGTTCACATCGGGGGTTCTGTAATAGTCTATTCACCTCCACTTCATTCACCACAATTCCCGTATAAACTAATGGTTCCTTCATTTTTTCAATGTCACCACCTGGACGATATACTCTTGCAAAGTGCTCGCTCAGTAATTCCACTATATTGACTGATTCTGTGATCTCCTTGCCATCGGCATTCCGTAAAATCATTCTGCCATATACATTTTTTTCTTTTACTTGCAATATATCGAAAAAACAGTTTGGGATTCCCTTCAGCTGCATAGCTAATGTTCTTTCATAATCCGTTTTTGCTTTTCTTACCACACTTGTCATCTGTCTGGCCTGCGCTTTATACCATTCATGAGCCTGCCGGTCACCTTTCTCCTTAAATTCCCTCTATAGTTATTTCTTTTTTTGCAGCTCAAGCTTAATGGTGTTATTCATCCATTTAACCTCTACTTGATTTATTATTTGGAAGCCATTGCCTCGTGCAAACACTTCCTAACCACCTCCCATGCACTATCAACATTTAGTCCTTGCAGTTTTACATGCCATGGCACTGAACCAATCAAACTCCTAAGCTTGTCATACTTACCAGCCCGATAATTTCACATGTACCCTGTCTTAATTGTAAATTCCACACCTTTAGCCACCTCCCAAGTCAAGACCCTATGATCACTCTTACCAATTGGTGGCAACATGGTCATATTCATTACAGCGAAATTCTCAGATGCAATTACTAGGTCAAGCACTCTCTGACCCCTAGTATTTTCCATTACATGCGGTTGCAGATAGTTATCCCTTAATAATCGCATAAAATCCAATTCCTTCCTCCCATGTGTCCTCTCCTCCTTCCAATCAATGTGACCATAGTTGAAATCACCCATAATAATTACCCTTCTTCCACTCATTTCTTCTATTTGGCTATGCATACCATCTCCACCATCTATTCCATCACCTGGTCCATAGTAGCATTCAACTGAATATTTTGTTCTGATAGGGCCAATCTCACACCAAATAGCTCAAATGTGCTCTTTTCTCTATCCTGCAGTTCCACTTCTATTCTCCTTGGCTGTAGCTCATTAGCTATCATCAATAACACTCCTCAACCCCTTTTTATTCTCCCTGTCACTCCTGAACACACCATACCTCCTCACATTCAATCCCACTAGCTATATCATCTTCTGTCAGCCAGGTTTTACAAATGCCAATAACCTGTGGCCTGAAAGTGCCAACCAAGGCCAAAAATTCTTCCTTCTTGTTCCTAATACTTCTAGCATTAGTATACATGAATTGCAGGAGCCCATTTGTCCCATCCCTATTCTGATGCCTTATACTAACTATCCCATTCTGATTCATAGTCTTTCGTACTCACTTGGGCATATTACACACATTCATACACATAACTGTCTCCCTAAAGTCTGCATATCTACTTCCCTCCCCCCTAGTTTCCCTGATTCTGCACTTCCACTATATTCGACAACACCTTTTCAAGTCTCCATACACCAAATGCATTCAAATGTAAACCATCCATATTATATAAATCCTTTTGCCCATCAAACTCACTCCACACATCCACAAATTCCACACCACTCGTCCTGCATAATTCACGCATAAAGTCATTTGCAATTATGGCCCTCCTTCTATACTCTTCACTGGCATACTGTGGCAACAAACTCACCATCCTAACTCCCTCACTCATCTCTTTTGCTATATCAAGCAATTCCTTCACATCTTCACTCATAGCCATTTTGTCTCCTTTCACATCATTTGTACCTGCTACCATTATCAATTCTTTCACCTGCTTCTTTTGCATTCTAATTGACTCGCTTAGATCCTTAACATTCGCACCAGGTTGGTACGATTTTGTTAAACTTTCAACTAACACACGTCTTACTAAGGAATCTCCATACAACACTCGTTCTTTCATTTTGTTTACACTGACTATCATACTCTTATTTTTCTATCATACTTTTTGCCATTTATCAGTCGCTACGATCGGTAAACATTTTTGCCAATGCTCCAGCTGCCGATTTGCTCTGTGTATCGCTCTGCATAACCGAGCGATCTCACTCATTGCATCAGCCTCATCATTTTTATTCTCCAATAATTCATACATTCGTTCTGTATGTTTACCTTCATTCTCACTTTCAATGCCACTCTCACAGCTATCTGGTACTATCTCGCAAATATCACTATTTTCTAGATTCTCACTTTCAACAACGATATCACTCTGACGACCTCAAACACTCTTTAAATCCTCACATTCTGCACACATTCACTCCACTATCGTTGTTTAACCAGACTCCAACTGCTCTCCTCAATGCATACATTTCGCAAATGGTACACTGAATCAAATCCTTTAAATTAAAATTTTTAGACGAAGATGGCGACCTGGATGCCATCTTTGTTGTATTCCTCTTTATGGGGACCATGTGCACGATAATTGTATCTATCAATTTACTATTTAAAATACTCAGAAAACACCCAAAAATCACCCAGCACACTAAAATACAAAAAGTAAACAATACTATGTAAATACTATGCAAATTCAGTAATTATTACTCAAAATGACACTTATCTGTTCAGGAGCTCTCCACAAACACTACACACCATGTAGCCCTGTAGTCAAGGGTTCAGGTTGTATTGTGTATGAAAGAGTCAATTCCAAAGTGTACCAAGAAATTCTTGAGCACTTTATGTTACCAGCATCGGAAGATTTGTGTGATGATGATTTCCTTTTTCAGCAAGATTCAGCTTTTTATCACACATCCAAGACCACTAGTAGATGGCTCAAAGAAAGGCAAATCAATGTAATTCCTTGGCCAGCAAACTCACCAGATTTAAACTCCATCAAAAATTTGTGGGAATTATAAAGAAATGTCTTCAAGATGTTGCCCCAAGAGACAAAAATGAACTTGTTTCTAGTCTGCAGACCATATGGGCATGTTTGGATTAAAAAAAAAAAAAAAAAAAAAAAAAAAGACTGTGAACTGCTAGTAAATAATATGCCCATCTGTTTACAAATGGTCATAAAACTAATTGGATGCAGCAAAGTACTAATTCTCATGTTGTTTCCCTTTAAATGTAATTTTTGTGCATTTATTTTCACGTAATTTGAATATTTTAAACCATGATAAAAATCATTCTAATTTTGCGAATATTTTCAAATAAGTTTTCTTAAAATTTATATTACATTTTGATGTGTTTACATGGCTATATAATCTACAAAGTAGGTAGATTTAGATTATGCTAATTCACATTTGGTAATAATTAATAAATAATTAATAATTAATGCTGGGCATAGAAACAATGGCATTTAGATGCTATATACTAATGCCAGGAGTATCCAGAATAAGGGAGAGGAATTGGTGGCGAAGATAGCATCAGCCTGGCCAAAAATTATTGGGATCACTGAGACGTGGTTGACAAAAGGGGATATAATAACGGGAACAGAACTTGCTGGGTACAGTATTTTTCGGCAGAATAGGAAGGGAAAGCATGGTGGTGGAGTACTGCTTATGATAAGTGACGACCAATGTCCTCTAAGAGTGGAGACTTTGGAAGGCAGTGACACTAATGATTTTGAAAGCATATGGTGTGAGGTAGAGGTTGGCAAGACAGGATATTTAGTGGGGTGTTGCTACAGACCCAGGAGTACAGAGGGTGGGAACCAGGAAATGTTTAGACAGTTGAGTTTGGCAAGTGCAAGAAGAATGATTGTTATGGGAGATTTTAACTACAGTAGTATAAACTGGGGAGAGGAAGATGCATGTAGCAATAAGGGAATGAAATTTCTAGAATTCTTGTGGGACAAATGTCTTAGGCAACATGTAATAGAGGGAACAAGAGGTTCAAGAGTTTTGGATTTGGTTATAGCATCAGAGGAGTTGATAATAACTGAGATGACATCTCTCCCACCAGTTGGAGAGAGTGACCACCATGGTTTTCACTTGGAAGATAAATAGACATGCAGGAGTAACAAAGAGATGGGAACGTATGTGGAATTATAAGGCAGGTGATTATAATAGTCTAAGACGTCAACTTGGGAAAGTTTCATGTAAGGAGGAATTGGAAGGCCAGGATATCGGTAGTGTATGGGAAATTATGAAAGAATAGTTGTTAGCAGCAATGGTAAGTTGTATACCATGAGTAAACAAGAGGACATAATTTCGAGTAAAGTGGATGACAAACAATATTAAACAGGAAATGCATGCGAAAAAGAGGTTGTGGAAGAGATATAAGGAGACAGGTGAAGAGAAGATGCATGAAGAGTATAAGACAGAGGTTAGATGAGTAACTAGTATGGTAAGGAAGATGAAACTGGAATATGAGAGGAGATTAGCCCTAAGATCCAAAGAAAATCCTAGGGAATTTTTTTAGATATGTGGCCAGTAGAAGGAGAAATGTCTGTGGAAGAATGATATTGTGGAATAAAAATGGGCATAGAGTGACTGATGCAGAGGACATAGTAGAATTGTTCAATGAACACTTTATTGGAGTATTTCATCCTGCATGAGTCAGTTTTAATGCTAGAGGGATTGGGCAGGTTCGAGTTTTAGAGGTACAGGAGGAGAGTGTGTTTCAAATACTGAGTACTCTGGATGTCAGTAAAGCTGTGGGACTGGATGGTATTTCACCACGAGTTTTGAGAGAATGTGCTAGGGAACTAACAGTGCCTTTGACCTGGCTTTTCAATGAGTCTGGCTGCTGGAAAGGTGCCCATGGAATGGAAGGAAGGTAAGATAGTGCCATTGCATAAGGGTGGTAGCAGACTGGAAGTGTCTAATTATAGACCAGTTTGTGTGTCATCAGTAGTTAGTAAAATCTTGGAGAAAGCAGTGAAGGACTGTATACAGCATTGGGTAGAGGAGGGTAATGTTATCTGTGAGAGTCAACATGGATTTGTGAAGGGGCGATCTTGTTTTAGCAATATGCTAGCCTTTTATGATAAAGTTACAAGAGCATTAGATGAGGGAAAGGCATATACTGCCATTTTCTTAGACTTAGCGAAGGCATTTGACAGGGTGCTACATGATAAGCTGATATTTAAGTTGCAGCACATGGGTCTGGATGTCAGATTGGTCAACTGGATTCAGGATTGGCTGTCCGATAGGTATCAGAGAGTTGTGTATGGTGGGGCAGTTTCAAGGAAGCAGAGGGTTACAAGTAGAGTCCCGCAAGGCTCAGTACTGGGACCTATATTTTTTAATCTTTATATCAATGACATTATCAGTGGATTGCAAGGGGGTATTCAGTTGTTTGAAGATGATGCAAAGCTGGGAAGGATTATTAGTAATAGTGCAGATGCGGCAGCCCTGCAAGAGGATATGAATAAGCTAGATAGATGAGCAAATGAATGGGAATGTCAGTTTAATGCAGCAAAATGTAAGGTCTTGAGGTTTGGGAAACATCGATGGGACACTGCATGCTGTATGGAAGGAGTTATACTGGAGGAAATAGGGGGAGACAAGAGATCTGGGGTTGATGATAGATAGAAACCTGAAATTTAGGAGACATATTGCAAAGGTGGTGGTGAAGGTAACACAGAGGATTGCTGCAATAATGAGAAGGACACTGACCTGCAGAGATAAAACAGTTATCATTCCGTTGTATAAGACCCTGATCAGACCACATATGGACTATTGTTCTCAGATTTGGTCCCCAGGATTTGAAGGGGATAAATTGACTGTGGAAAAGGTACAAAGGCGGATAACAAAGATGGTTTCAGGACTGTACAATGATAGTTATGAGGATAGGCTGAGGGAATGTGGACTGCAGAGTTTGGTGGATAGAAGAAGGAGAGGTGATATGATTGAGACTTTTAAACTGTTGAGAGGTGGTTACAGGGTTGACACTGGGGAGTTCTTTCGCTTGGTTGAACAGCGGGAAGGCGTGATGACAAGAGGCCATCCCTGGAAGTTACGAAAAGAAACTGTAAGCAAGAGGGTGAGGAGTGGTTTCTTTGCATGGAGGGTGGTTGAACCATGGAATGCATTGCCTGATGGAGTGGTGAGAGCAAGAACGGTCAATGAGTTGAAGGAGTGATATGAGAGACTGTGTTTTTTAGGAAGGACCTCCCACAATGAGTCTTTTGACTCCATGGAGGCCTGAATAATAATAATAATTAAAGTAAAGTGATCAGCCTGCAAACAAAACTAAGAGTACTGGAAACATGCATCTTCAGCAGTGTACTGTATGGATCTGAAACGTGGGTAATAAATAAGGAATCAAGAAAAAGAATTTTGGCATTTGAAAGAACTTACAGGAAGATTCTAAGAATAGATGGATACAGAAAATCACCAATGAAGAGCTCTATCAGAAGATACAACCAAAACAAAATCTAATGCAGAAGATTATAAAACAGAAGCTGAAATTATTTGGACACACCTGTAGAATGAGTGAGGACCAGAAGATAAAAACATTTATGTTTGGTATTTTGGATGTTTTAAACAGAAGAGGTAGACCATACAGAGAACGGATAGACGATATAAAAGACTGGTGTGGAATGGGTGTACAAAAACTGCGACACTGTGCACTGGACAAAGAAAGGTGGAAGAAGATAGTGAAGCACACATCCGACATCAATGGGCCCATGATTTGCGATGATGATGATGATGATGATGAATAATTATTTTCTATGCAATAAATTAGAATTGCAAATCATTCAACACATTTTCTTTGATTATTCTAATTTTCTGATTCAGAAATGTATACTTATTATACCATATTACTTCCTGCGATAAAATTAACATAAAGTAAAATTCGAGGTGATATTGCTTTACTATACATCGAAAACATCTGTGATGCTTTTGATGTATGGTAAAGTGAGAATATCATTTCTACAACTACCTCTAATCTGAAGTATTTGAATAATATGGTACTACACCATTTTACTACTTGCATATAGAAATTAATGCTTGAGAAATCATGCACACAGTCACTACATTATTTTATGTTGTATACAGGCTTACTAATTTGAAAAGCCATGAATTATGTTCTATTGTTTTCAAAAGTAAGTGGTTAAACCAAAATTTTAAAAGACAGAAACAAATGACTAATACTGGCATTTCAAAACTACCCACATGTTTAGGCTATTCTCCCTGATACCATTATGAATGTAGATAATCCTGCATTGCATTGCATCAAGGAACAATGCAACCGTTAATTAAAATAGCATACGAATCAAGGAATCAACCTAGAATTTACTAGCTAAACTAACATTTTTCCTTATGCAGAAAATCTTATCTCCTTTTAAAATATTTTATGCTGCAAAATAAACTCAATCCACAGAAAGCTAATTCTAGTATAGTGCATGAATTAGCTCTGAATATGCATGAATTCATACACTTCAGCTAATGAACATTAAAATAAAATACCAGCTTCTTGGGAAGCAAATGAAATTTTCTGGTTGGCCTAAGCAATATGGAGTTTTTTTTTTTTTTTTTTTTCATAAGTGTAAAAGCAATTTTGAAGTCCTACTTCTTTAAGATATTACTTATTTTATCTCCGATGTTTTTGATGTATGGTAAAGTGAGAACATCATTTCTACAACTATATCTGATCTGAAGTATTTTAATAATATGGTGCTATACTATTTTACTACTTCTATGACGAAAATAATCCTTGAGAAATATTGAAAATTTCAGAAACTTATGATCATGTTCTGTTGACACCCAAAAGACTTTTCATTCAGTTGGTATTCTTGTGTAGAGGCTTAAGTGCTGTGAGGACATTATGTTGGAGGTTTAATGGATTTTTTACAACACTCAAAAAGAATTAAAATAGAATTTAATACTTCCTATATTTCGTCCTAGTCACTAGGACATCTATGGGGATTACAAAGACAATTAATGTAACATGCACACAAAAACTTACAATACTAAGCCCAACCACATGGGTGACAATAAAGTCCTATCTAGGTGGAGCGCCCTCTAAGGGCAGTAGTAGGTGGCCTGGAATGTAAGGTGGGACCTCTGGTGATGACTGTTTCCCAAATCTTCGGAAGCTTAATGCAACTGTATTTGTTAAGATTTGGTTGGTTTCTGAGAGCTGCTGCTGCTTCTAAGAAAAGTCTCTCTTTCTTGAATTTGCTGTGGTGGAGCATGGTGGTTTTCTTCCATGATACTCTGTGGGTGGTGTCCAAAACATGGTCAGCCAAGCCTGAATGGCCATAGTTGTGTTTAACGATGTACGACTTGTGTTCCTCCAGGTGGATGGATGCTGATCTGCCTGTCTGTCCAAAGTATGCAAGCTTACAGGAACAGGGTACTTTGTAAACTCCAGGCAGAGAGAGAGGAGGGAGCTGATCTTTCGTAGAATGGATAAGGGTAGCCAGTTTGCAGTAGGGCTTATATGCTGTGTGTAGGTTATACTTTTTTAGTATCTTGGCTATTTTTTCCAAAGTGCCTCGGATGTAGGGTATGGTGATGGCATTTTTAAATTCCTGTTGACGAGAGGGACGAGGAATGGGGGAGGAATTGATTATTTTTTTGATGCTGTGTTCGCTGTAGCCATTGGAGAGGAAAGTTCTGTGTATGTGGTTAAGCTCAGTAGTGAGGGAGGTTCCACTGGAACAAAGATTGTGGGCTCTCTTGGTAAGGGTTTTAATGATGCCATATTGTTGTGAGGGGTGGTGGTGGGAGAGTTTGTGAATGTATCTGCCTGTGTGTGGGGGTTTTCTGTATACAGTGAAGGCAAGTGTATCATTAGGCAGGCACGTGACTAAGGTGTCTAGGAAGGGTAAACAATTGTTCTTTTCCTTTTCCATAGTAAACTGGATTCTTGGATGTAGGCTATTGAGATGACCGAGGAAGGAGTCTAACGTGTCTGGGCCATGAGGCCAAATAGAGAACACATCATCTACATATCTTAGCCAGATAGAAGGTTTGAGTGGGGCTGAGTCTATGGCTCGTTTTTCGAACTCTTCCGTATAGAAATTGGCAAGGGGGGGTGAGAGGGGGGGAGCCCATGGCGGTTCCCTCTATCTGCTTGTAGATTTTGTTATTCCAAGTGAAATACCCAGAGTTGATGGCGAAGGAAAAGAGATCTAAGATGTCAGAGGGAAAAACGTTTTCTAAGAGAGATAAAGTGTCAGTTAAGGGAATATTGGTAAACAAGGAGGAGATATCAAAGCTTACTAATATGTCTGTATTATTCAAGGTTAAATTTTCTATGAGGGCTTTAAAGTGGGTTGAGTTTTTTATATAGGAAGCTGAATTTCCGGTGAGGGGGGGACAGAGAGTTGGCCAGCTGTTTAGACAGTCTGTAACAAGGTGCATTGGTGGCATCTACTATAGGCCTGAGTGGGGAATTAGGTTTGTGGATTTTTGGTAAACCGTATATTCGGGGGGGGACGGGAGCGGAAAGGTTTAAGTTTTTTCGTGATGTCGGGGGGCCAGGAGGTTACTTTTTTAAGTAAGATTTTTAATTTCTTAACTTGCGTTTTTGTGGGGTCATGTTCTAGCGGGATGTAGGTAGCGCGATCGCGGAGGATAATGTTCATTTTACGATTGTATTCGCTGGTATTAACTTAATACCAGCGAATTCGCTGGTATTCGATTGTATTCGCTGGTATTAAGTTAATACCAGCGAATACAATCGTAAAATGAACATTATCCTCCGCGATCGCGCTACCTACATCCCTACCGAATTCGCTGGTATTAAGTTAATACCAGCGAATACCCTTCCTATGTTTACCCTTCCTAGACACCTTAGTCACGCGCCTGCCTAATGATACACTTGCCTTCACTGTATACAGAAAACCCACACACACAGGCAGATACATTCACAAACTCTCCCACCACCACCCCTCACAACAATATGGCATCATTAAAACCCTTACCAAGAGAGCCCACAATCTTTGTTCCAGTGGAACCGCCCTCACTACTGAGCTTAACCACATACACAGAACTTTCCTTTCCAATGGCTACAGCGAACACAGCATCAAAAAAATAATCAATTCCTCCCCCATTCTCCGTCGCTCTCGTCAACAGGAATTTAAAAATGCCATCACCATACCCTACATCCGTGGCACTTCGGAAAAAATAGCCAAGATACTAAAAAAGTATAACCTACACACAGCATATAAGCCCTACTGCAAACTGGCTACCCTTATCCGTTCTACGAAAGATCAGCTCCCTCCTCTCTCTCTGCCTGGAGTTTACAAAGTACCCTGTTCCTGTAAGCTTGCGTACTTTGGACAGACAGGCAGATCAGAATCCATCCGCCTGGAGGAACACAAGTTGTACATCGTTAAACACAACTATGGCCATTCAGGCTTGGCTGACCATGTTTTGGACACCACCCACAGAGTATCATGGAAGAAAACCACCATGCTCCACCACAGCAAATTCAAGAAAGAGAGACTTTTCTTAGAAGCAGCAGCAGCTCTCAGAAACCAACCAAATCTTAACAAATACGGTTGCATTAAGCTTCCGAAGATTTGGGAAACAGTCATCACCAGAGGTCCCACCTTACATTCCAGGCCACCTACTACTGCCCTTAGAGGGCGCTCCACCTAGATAGGACTTTATTGTCACCCATGTGGTTGGGCTTAGTATTGTAAGTTTTTGTGTGCATGTTACATTAATTGTCTTTGTAATCCCCGTAGATGTCCTAGTGACTAGGACGAAATATAGGAAGTATTAAATTCTATTTTAATTCTTTTTGAGTGTTGTAAAAAATCCATTAAACCTCCAACATAAAGCATTCAGTTGGTAGGCAAAATTTATGGAAGATTATAAGAGTTCATGGAATGCTTAACAAACTTATTACAGTGAGGGCTTGTATTAAAGTTGACAAAGCATATAATGAATGGTTTAAAATAACCAGGGTAAGACAAGGATGTTTGCCATCACCTTTTATATTTAGTCTTGTAACTGATCCTGGAAGGAACAAAACTCTGCAAGAGAAGGTTGGGGATTAAAGTGGTCTAAGAATCTTAGAATATCTGATCTGGATTATGCTGATGGTCTGGCCTTATTCACAAATAATGTGAGAAAAATGAACTTCTTTGTTCATTTTTTTTCTTTGTTCAACAAAAAACCTTTGATCTAATGAAGAAAAGAAGAGATATGAAAAGAGATTTGAATGACACCAGTAAAATAGAATATGTGGAAATTTGGAAAACTATACGTAAAAAGATGAAACGTGAAATTAGATTGTATAATACTAAGAAAATTAAAGAAACAATAGAAAACAATAGCAACATGAAGGTCCTAAGACAAACATTATCAGTTGGAACAAAAAAATAGCTGCTGTAAGAGGAAAAAATGGTGAACTTATAAAAAAAATAGAGATGCAATAATCAAAAGAATTCAGGAATTTTATACTGAACTCTATGAAGACAAAGACCGAGATATCCAAGAATCATCTATGGATAACTCGAGTGAGGAAGAACACGATGCCTCTGAGATCTTACAAGGTGAAGTGGAAATGGCACTTGAGGAAATGAAGAATGGAAAGGCCCCAGGAGAAGATGGAATTATTGTAGACTTAAAACTGGGAGGAAGCCTTGTCATCAAACAGTTGACTAAACAGAAAAAACTTTCAAAAAAATGGAAGAATTCACTTCTAATATTAATTTTTAAAAAGGGCAATAAGGAAGAAATTAAAAACTACAGACCTATAAGCCTATTCCCCACCATATTATTATTATTATTATTATTACCCCAAGACCTCATGGAGTCAAAGACTCATCTGGGAGGTCCTTTTATCACGCACACAGCTCATCATACCGTGCCTTGAACACATTCAAACTCCTTGCAGACACCACACTCTCAGGTAAGGCATTTCAATCATTCACAACTCTGCATGAAAAAAACCTGCCTCTCACTCCCCTACTCACACCCTCATTATTCAGTTTCCAGGGATGACCTCTGGTTCTCCCCCCGATCTCCCACTATTTTCTGTAGAACTTCTCCAAATTATTTATAGCTGCACTAGAGGAAGTCTTTAGAAGCCTTGATTGGGACACAAAAGGAATAAATGGAGAAAGGCTGCATCATCTGAAATTTGCAGATGATATTGTCCTAATAGCAGATAATCTTGAAGATCTGGAAGAAAGGCTAAATCAGCTAAATGAAGCCTCCAGAGTAATTGGATTAAAAATAAATAGAGAAAAAACAAAAATAATGATGAATAAATACATAAACCATAGAACTGTCAAAGTTGAAAACCATGAAATAGAACAAGTTAGTTCATATGTATATTTGGACCAATTGTTATCCTTTGAGGATTGCCAAAGAAAAGAGATTGAACGAAGAATTCACCTTGGATGGATGGCTTATGGGAAAATGAGAGACATATTCAGAAGTAACATCCCTATGAGTCTAAAAAGGAAAGCTTTCGACCAGTGCATACTTCCTGTCCTAACATACAGAGGAGAAACATGGACTTTAACAGAAGCCCTAAACAAAAAACTGAGAACAACACATCATCACATGGAGAGAAATATGCTAAAAATAACATTAAGAGATAGGAAGACAAATACCTGGATAAGATTTCAAACAGGTGTCATGGATATTGCAAAAGACATTAAACAGGCTAAGTGGAGATGGGCTAGCCATATTGCCAGATGCAGTGACAGGAGATGGACTAGAAAAACAACAGAGTGGAGACTGATGGATGGAGCAAGACAAAGAGGAAGAACGAGAAGAAGGTGGAGGGATGAACTGGAACAAATTGCAGGAGTGAGATGGATGGGAGAAGCAGAAAACAGAGTGGTCTGGAAAATCATGGGGAGACCTTTGTCCAGCAGTGGACAGAACCAAAAGGTTGAAGAAGAAAAAACCATATAACTGTAGCGTTTTGAATAGCTTCTCTCTTGGCACCTTGTCATATGCCTTTTCCAGATCTACAAAACTTAAATACAGATCTTTGTTATATTCCCATGATTTCTCAACTATCTGTTGTAAAGTGAAAATCTGATCTTGGCAGCCTCTATTTGGCCTGAATCTGGCTTATTCTTCACCAAGCTTCTCTTCCACAATCCTTCTCAACCGTTTCTCAACTATACTTGCATATATATCTTACGGAACACTCAGTAATGAAATGCCTCTGTAATTCTCACATTCAGTTTTATTTCCCCTTTTACATATGGGTATTATGAGAGTTCTACTCCAATCATCTGGAATTCATCCCTCTGTCCAGGCCCTCTGAACTATGCAGTGCAGCCACTGTACAATTTTTATACCTCCATACTTAAGCATTTCTGGTCGAATATCATCTATTCCTGCTGCCTTTCCACATTTCAAGCCTTTGATTGTTTTTTCCACTTCAAGTATGGATATGTATTCCTGACTGTATGTCTGTTGAGTGTTTTTTTTTTTACCACCGTGCTATCACTGCTTGTTTCATTTAGCAATTTTTCGAAGTAATCACTCTATACTTCAAGGATGTCTTTTTTTTCCTGTTTTCATGTCACCTTTATCATTTCTAATTACTTTTACAGCACTCTTTCCTCCATTTTTGAGCTTCTTCAACAACCTCCAAAATATCTTGCCACCTTCTTGATATTTATTTTCTATGTTCTTGCCAAAGTCCTCCCATGACTTTTGTTTAACCAGTTTTACACAGTGCTTAGCTTTCTTACATTTGTCTCTGTATTCTCCAAAATCACAAGCTGACTTATTTGCCAGGAACTTTTGATATGCTTTCTTCTTTTCCTTCACTGCCTCTTTAACTTCCTGTGTCGACCATCTGATTTTTCTATCCCTGCAGACAACCTCACCACATGCCTCTCTGGCTGAATCAATCAGGGTTTTCTTCAAGGCTTGCCATTGAATCTCTAAGGTTTGGTTCCTGTTCTCAAACTCTTTCATTTTTTCTTCAATGATCTTTGTGTATTTTAGTCTATAGTTCACATCTCAGAGCTGCTCAACTTTTATTCGCTTTAAAACTTTCTTACATATTATTTTTTTCAATATGAAATTCAATTTTATCCTGCTCAAGATTAAATAGTTATCACTTCCTATTTCAAATCCTCTGTTTACTCTTGTTTCCTGAACAAGGTGGAAAAGCATCGCTATCAACTATAACATAGTCAATGAGACATTTCTTGCATCATCTCTTCATGTGAATTTGTGCAAATTTTTATGTTGGAAGACAGTGTTAGTAATAACTAATCCATGTCCTGAATGGAAATCTAGCAGGCATTTACCATGATTATTAGCTTTGCACTTTTTTCCAAATTTTTCCAAACATTTCTATATGTCTGGAAATCATTTCCTACTCTGGTGTTTAGATCTTCAACAGGAACCAAGTGAGTTACAGAAACTTTCAATATGCTTCCCCCCCCCCCTTAACTGCCTCTCTAACTTCCTGAGTTCACTATGGAGTTTTGATTTTTTTATCCTTGCACACAACCTCACCACATGTCTCTCTGGCTGAATCGATCAGTGTTTTCTTCAGGGGTTGCCACTGAATCTCCAAGGTTTGATTCCTGTTCTCAAACTTTTTCATTTTTTTTTTCTCTTGAATAAGATTTGTGTATTTTAGTCTAAAGTTTGCATCTGAGAGCTGCTCAACTTTTATTCTCTTTAAAACTTTCTTACATGTTATTCTTTTCACTATGAAATTCAATTTTATCCTGCTCAAGACTAAATAGTGATTACTTCCAATTTCAAATCCTCTGTACCCTCTGATGTCCTGCACCAGGGAGAAAACATCACTATCAACAATAACATAGTCAATTAGACTTTTTTTATTCCTTGCCTCTTTTTTCCATGTGAATTTGGATACATTTTTATGTTGGAACATTGTGTTGAGTTGGGGTGTGTTTTAATAATTCCAGTAGCTGACTTTTTGCTGTTTGCCCTGGTTCCCTGGAAAAAACAATGGGGGGCCCTTGTTTAACCGGGCGACACCCCAGCTGGCATGAAATTCTGTCATGTTGTACCATCATTTTTTATTTTGGTTTAAGCCAATAAGAATACAGTCTGGTCAGCTAAATCTCAAATTGCCAGCCCATCCTCATTCATTCAGTATCCAGGTAGATACCTAACTGGGTGCCCCATGAGAAGGTGAGGATTGGACATTAGGTCAGAAGCCCTGGTCGGTTCTCTGCATTCTTTTAAAGGAATGCGGAGAACCGACCACATTCTTACTTACTTACTTAGTAAGTAAGTAAATAAGGATAAGTAAGCAGGATTCCTTAAGTAAATTGAACAACTGCTGTAATTGATCTGGCATGAAAATAGGCATAAGAACTATGCCTATTTTCAATGCCAGATTAACTGTTATCAACTGCATCTCGAATGAAGAACCTGTAGAACAGGTGAACTACTTCAGCTATCTAGGCACAATTTTTAGTAAAGATGGCAAATTAAACTTGGATATAGATAATATCATACACAAAGCTGGTATGGTGGGGAACCAGTTGAATAAATGTGTATGAAATAAGTGAGAAATTAGATTTACATTAAATTTATACAAGATAGTATTCAAATCATTTTTAACTTATGGATCTGAGAGTTGAGTTAGAAATAAAACATTCAGTCAATGACTAGAGATGACAGATATGAGAGTACTGAGAAAAATTGGGGAGTGAGCAGATGGCATCAATGGCAGAATCATATTAAAAATGAAGATATTAGAAAGAAACCTAACACTGTTAGCATTCAGGAATGTGTAAGTTGTGTAAGGTAGTATGGTCACTTAAACAAAATAAGAGATGAATGGCTGAAAAAAGGCCTCATACAATATCTAGACAGATAAGACAGATAGCTGAAGTAGTTCACCTGCAGGTTCTTTATTCGAGATGCAGTTGATTACCTGTCCTCCTGCCTATTTTCATGCCAGATCTTTTAAGGTGGATCTGTCAAGACAAAACTGTAAGATGTGATCATACTGAATATATAAAAATTAACTGTAAATGTGAAAAAAAAAATGTAGAAGAAGTTGAAAATAATACAAGTTTAATACAAGCTTAATAATACAGTACTATCAGAGTATTCTATACATACATTGTAGATACATATTAAGAATTTGATAACGATTATGATACAGTTAGAAATGGCATGATGGATAAATTAATTTCTTTGCAAGAGAAAGATAGTGAAATGGAATACCAAAGAGTTGGTTGTGCATTGTATGAATGAGTTTAAAAAACAGTAATAGTAATCTGAGTACGCTTCCCTCAGGGAATCTAAAATATAACAATAATAATGTTATTATTGTATTATAGTTTTCAGAATAGACATGAATTCAAAATCATTATCTAAGAATAAGTTTCTGCAGTTGCTTACCTATATCCACATCATCTATTGATGGGCGTAAAGAAAATGGAGTATTTTTATATACAGCATCCAGAATTTTACTTTTCACTTGTGAAATAGTATCGCAGTCAAGTGCCCGACATAAAATTTTCTCATCTAAATCTTCTTGAATAACTTGAATTGTCTGAAATCAAAAACAAGATACTTAAATTATTATATGTTATAAAACCATGTAATTATATTTAAAATTCCAAAAAATAAAACTTCCATATTTTTTTTTAGCAAATATAATTGCAAATTTAATCAGTTAATGGGATAATTATACTTTTCTTGTCATATTAGCTGAGTGGATAGCACTTCCACACTCCAACCAATTAGTGATCCATTTGAAGTCTCACTGTGAGGGGAACCTCACTGTAAGCACGGATGTTTGTGAATGTCAATTTCATGACTTGGCATGTGAGATGACTATCCTACTTACTGAAAGCCTGAAGTGATTCAAAAAAAGCTCTACATTTGGTTTCTCTAGAAGGGTTTGATTATTTAACTCAGATTCTCAAACAGTTGAGAACCACTGACATCAAGGACATGGACTAGTCATGACTAACACCATGTTTCAACATAAAGATGTGCACAAGTTCACATGGAGAGAAGATACAAGAAATAAGAAAAGCCTCATTGGCTATATCATTGTTGATAGTGATATCACAAAGCTGGTTCAGGATACAAGAGTGTACAGAGAATTTGAAATTGGAAGTGATCATTACTTGTATTAAGCAGGATAAAAATGACTATCACTTTGAAAAAACAGTATGTAAGAAAGTTTTAAAGAGAATTAAAGTTGAGCAGCTAAGTAAATTGTAGACTCAACTATACAAACATTATTGAAGAAAAAATGAAATAAATTGAAAACAAGAACCAGGAGTCTCAGTGGCAAGCTCTAAAAAAGACATTGATTTTCATCTAAGGAGGTATGTGGTGAAGTTGTCTGCAAGGATAGGAAAATGGGAATAGCATGGTGGACACAAGAAGTTAAAGAAGTGGTCCTGGAAAAGATGAAAGTATACCAAAAGTTCCTGGCAAATAAGTTGGCAGATGCCCTAAAAGAATACACAGAAAAATGTGAGAAAACTAAGCTATGTGTAAAAGTGGCCAAACAAATGTCATGGGAAGACTTTGGTAAGAGTATGGAAAATAAATATCAGGAAGGTGGCAAAATGTTCTGGAAGCTATCGAAGAAGCTAGAAATGGAGGAAAGAATACTGTAAAAGGAATCAAAGATGATGAAGGCGACATGAAAACTGAAGATAAGGATATCCTAGATGTCTGGAGTAATTAACTTTGAAAGACTATTAAACAAACCAAGCAGTTACAGAACTGTACCTGAATATTTTCAAGAGGAATGTAAAGAGAAGTACATATCAATATTTGAGGTAGAAAAAGTGTCAAAAACTAGAAATGTGCAAAGGCAGCTGGAGTAGATTATATTCAAACAGAAATGCTAAAGCATGGAGGTATAAACGTTTTGCAGTGGCTACATTGCATAATTTAAGTTTTATTTACTGTACTTAAGTTTTATACATCTGGAAAAGGAATATGACAAGGTTCCCAGAGTAAAGCTTTTCAAAACACTACAATTATATGGGGCGAATGGAATATTATACAGAACAATCCATAGTCTATATTTAAGGTGTCAGTCAGCAGTTAGAATTGAAGGAAATACAGGAAGATGGTTTGATGTAAAATCAGGAGTAAGACAATGATGTACATTATCTCCACTCCACATTATGAAAAAAAGTGGCATTAGGTCTGATATCAGAATTAGAGATATCAAACTTAACTCTGTGCTTTATGCAGATGATGTTGACTCCTAAACACATCTAGTGCAATTCTCCAGGATTCACTAACTAAATTGAATAACAGCTGTAACAAATTTGACATGAAAATAGGCAAGAACATAGAAAACTTCAGCTGCATTCTGAATGGAGATCCTATAGAACAAGTAAAATATTTCAGCTCTTTAGGCACAGTTTTCAGATCTGGAAATAGACAACAGGATAAGCAAAGCTGGTATGGTGGGTAGCCAACTGAATATATTTATATGGAATAAGAGAGAAATTTGCCAAAAAGCCAAACTAGCAGTATACAAGACCATGTTCAAACTAGTTTTAAGTTATGGATCTGAGTTGGGTTAGAAATAAAGCACTTGATCAACGATTAAAGACCAGAGATATGAGGGTTCTGAGAAAAATTAGAGGAGTGAACTCATCAATGGTAGAATCATATTAAAAATGAAGATATTAGAAAGGAACTTGACATTATTAGCATTCAAGAATGTGTGAGCAGAGCTAATCTAAGGTGGTATAGACACTTAAATAGAATAGGTGAGGAAAGGTCAGCAAAACAGGTGTTTTGATGCTAAGATGGCAGGATTAAGACACGAGGAAGACCAAGTTCTTGGTGGATTAATTCAGTCAGAACTGCCTTAGCAGAACGAAATGTTAGATATGACTATCGGAGTGCTTACAAGTAATAGCCTAATTTGGATGAAAATTGTGGATAGGAGATTAATAATAATGTAAACTTAATACATGTTGTACTGCCATAGTAACCTGAACATCCCTTGAGGGTATATATCAGGAAATTGATGATAATTACACAGTCCAACACAATTTTTGCCGACTTTTATATGAGACTTGTTTTTTACTAATTTGGGTGCGCTGATTTCAAATATCAAACCCATTTTTCTCTATCACGTCAGGTTTTTCCTCTATGGCATTTTCTTTTTGCTAATTTGTAAGTTTTTGATAGTTTTAAGGAGGCAGTACTATTTAGAGGATCAAAAAAATCGATTTTTTAATATTATTTTCTGAAAGTATGTACTTTTAAAAATCTGTTCCTAACTTTTTATCAAGAAATTCCAAAAATTCCCGAAGATATAGCCTATTTATTCAAAGCAGTATGCAGATCAGAATTGGAGCGCTCACCGCTCTCGCTTGTTAGTAAACGAATAAATGCGTAAGAACCTGCAACAGCACGTACTGGTGCTTTGAATGCGAGAGAGGGCGATAATTAGATACATAACTACTTAACAATATTCATTAAAAATTACAAGAATATTTATAAAAAAAATAACAATTTTACTTACACATGAGTTTCAGGGAATAAATTTTTGTTTGTAGCAATTTCTGCTGTGTGTTCTGTTTTGGCAATCCCTTTGAATACTCCAACAGTAGTCGGCCATCATGTGAGAATCCCATCTTCCTTGGTACCGATCTTCCATAGTTTTAAGTCTTGATGAAATCTTTCGCCTTGTTCATCGCTTACAGCACCTAAATTCTCAGGAAATCTATCAAGATGACTGTATAGGAAATGAAGTTTTATGCTCATGTTGCAACCTAGGTGCTGGAAATTTTCAACCATCGTAAATGAAATCCAGGCTTCTTTCTCAATTTTGTTCATAGAATTGATGAAATTTGGGTCTCTCATTAAAGTTCTAATTTGCGGTCCATCAAATACACCGGCTTTAATTTTTTCATAACTAAGTCGTGGAAATTTTTCACATATGTATTGGAAACAGTCACCTTGTAAATCTACAGCTTCATAACATACTGCTTCATAAGACCTAGTTTGATGTGTAGAGGTGGAAAAGTGATTTTTTCTCTGTCAATTAAAGGTTGATTTATAACATTCTGTTCTCCAACATTTAAGGATATTCTAAGAGGCCAATGTTTCTGACTCCAGTGTTGGTTTCTAGCTCGATTATCCCAGAAGCATAGAAAACACGGAAACTTTGTATATCCTCTTTGAAAGCCAAGTAAAAAGTTTACCATTTTAAGATCCACACAGATGATCCAGTTATGGTCTGTATATTTTAATAACTTCAGAACCTTTTTAATGTCCTCATATGTTTTCTTTAAGTGGACTGAATAGCAAATAGGAATTGAGCCATATACATTCCCATTGTGTAGTAAGACACACTTGAGACTTCTGCTTGAACTGTCGATAAATAAACGCCACTCATTTGGATGATATTGTACAATAATTTAAACTTGGAACACCTAAGTGTAGAATGCTCATAATAAAAACAAATGGTGTGTGTGTGTGTGTGTGTGTGTGTGTGTGTGTGTGTGTGTGTGTGTGTGTGTGTGTGTGTGTGTGTGTGTGTGTATTAAGAATCAAAACTGTATAACTGGGAAGAGACCCACCATGTAGCCTTTTAAGGAATGCAAAGAACTGACTGGGGCTTCTGACTTAATGTCCAATCCTCACCTTCTTGGGGTGCATCCTGTTAGGTGTCTACCCAGATACCGAACAAATGAGGATGGGATAGCAATTTGGGATTTAGTTGACCAAATTATATTCTTATTGTCTAAAACCACAATGCAAAATGATTATACAACATGACAGAATTTCATGCCTGCTGGAACATCACCCTGTTTAAACAAGGCCCACTGTTTTCATTAGGGAACCAGGGCAATGAACACAAAGTCAGGTACCGAAATAAATCCCAGTAGAAATCCCAACTCAGAGTTCAAGATTGGTACTATTAATAAGAGGTATCAATGGATAAGAAGTGGAACTAGCAGAAGAATTGAATAAGTACAAGATCGACATAATAGGTGTGATCTTTCTAAGCAACAAAATATTATATTCAGGTAATAAATCAGGGAAAAGAGGGAGTAGTTATATATTCAACACTAAATATGAGGATAATCTTCTTGAATGGCAGGCAATATCAAGTAGAATAATGTGGGCAAATATCAGAATGGAGAATTGCACAATGAGACTTATTTGTGCTTATGTCCCACAGAAGCTTCTATCAAGGAAGAAATGGAAGAATTTTTTGAAGCATTAGAGAAGGCAGCTGGCACAATTAAAAAACGAAAAGTTGGTCCTTGTTGGAGATCTAAACAGTAGAGAAGAATGATGATTAGACATATAGAAATGTTTTGGGAAAATTCGGAGAAAAGTGCAAAGCTAATAATCATGGTAAATGCCTGCTAGATTTCCGTTCAGGACATGGATTAGTTATTACTAACACTATCTTCCAACATAAAAATGTGCACAAATTCATGTGAAGAAATGATAAATGATGCAAGAAATAAGAAAAGTCTCATTGACTATGTTATTACAGTTAATAGCGATGCTTTCCCACCTGGTTCAGGACACAAGAGTAAACAGAGGATTTGAAATAGGAAGTTATCACCATTTAGTTTTGTGCAGGATAAAATTGAATTTCATATTGAACAAAAGAGTGTGGTAAAAAAGTTTTAAAACAAATCAAAGCTTTCAGTGGTGACCTGTACACTCAAATACACAAGCATCATTGTAGAAAACATGAAAGAGTTGGAAAACAAGAACCACGCCTTGGAGATTCAGTGGCAAACCCTGAAGAAAACATTGACTGATTCAGCCAGAGAGGCATTTTCTATCCTTATAGACAACCTCATGTGGTGAGGTTGTCTATAAGGATAGAAAAATAAGAACTCCATAGTGAACTCGGGAAGTTAGAGAGGCAGTTAAGGGGGGGGGGGGCATATTGAAAGTTTCTGTAACTCAGCTTGTGCTCTTAAAGATACTAGCTAAACAAAATGTGTAAAACTAGCTAAACAAAAGTCATGGGAAGACTTTGGTAAGAACATAGAAAATAAATATCATGAAGATTAGCAAAATACTTGAGGCTATTGAAAAACTTAGAAAGGTAGTAAAAAGTACTGTAAAAGGAATCAGAGATGATAAAGGTGACATGAAAACTGAAGATAAAGATATTCTGGATGTCTGGAGTAATTACTTTGAAAGACTACTACATAAAACAAGCAGTGTCAGCACAGTGGTAGAAAACTCCCGACAGGAATGCAGTCAGGAATACATATTCATACTTGAAGTAGAACAAAGTCATCAAAAACTTGAAATTCAGAAAGGCAACTGCAGTGGATGAAATTCGACCAGAAATGCTCAAATATTATTATTATTATTATTATTATCTGAGACCTCCAGGGAGTCAAGGACTCATCGAGGGAGGCTATAAATTACCCAACCCAGCTTTCATACCTTCCCTTAAATTCATTTACACTAGATGCACTCATTACCCCTAAAGGCAAATTATTCCACTCACTCACTGCTCTCTGGGAGAAAAACCTAGCTCTAACCTCTCTCCTTTCTGAGAACAACGTTAACTTCCATGGATGCCCCCCGTGTGCTCTCCCCCACCTTCCATATAACAAAAAATTTCATTATTTGAAATGCTATAACACCCATTCAAAAATTTATAGACCTCTATCATATCACCCCTCTTTCTCCTGTTAACCAGAGTCTGCAATTCACATACTCACAATCTGTCCTCATAATCTAAATCCCATAATCCGGATATCATCTTTGCAACTCTTATTTGCACCATTTCCACAGCTTCTTTATCCCCTAGGAACCCAGGAGACCAAATCTGCACACAGTAATTCAGATGTGGTCTTATCAAAGCTTTATAAAGAGGCAAAATAACTTCCTTATCCTTATGTTTCAAGATTTGCTTCAACATAGCAATTACATTCTGAGTTATATGGATATATAAAAGTTTTATAGTGGCTTCATTGCAAAATTCAGAAAGTTTGGTCAGAGGAGCGACTTCTGGATGACTGGAGGAAAGCTTTCATAGTACCCATCCATGAAAAGGGGAAATAAAACTGAATGTGAGAGAGTTTCAGAGGTATTTCCTTACTCAGTGTTCCTGGTAAGATATATGCAAGTATCTTGAAAAACAGCTAAGAACAATTGTGGAAGGAAAGCTTGGTGAAGAACAAGATGGATTCAGGCAAAATAGAGGTTGTCAGGATCAGATTTTCATTTTAAAGCAAATAGTTGAAAAATCTTGGGAATGTAACAAGGATTTATATTTAAGTTTTGTTGGGGTGGAAAAGGCCCAACAAGGCACCAAGGGGAAAGCTCTTCAAAATGCTACAGTTATATGGTATAAATGGGACAATATATCAAGCAATACATAGTCTATTTAAGCTGAAAGTCAGCAGTTAGAATTGAAGGGGGTAAAGGAAGATTTTTTATTTTAAATCAGGTATGGGAGAAGGATGCATATTATCTCTATTGTTATTATCTATATGGATTACATTATGAAGGAAAGTAGTATTAAATCTGATATCAAAACTGCCAATGTTAATCTCAGCTCTTTACTTTATGCAGATGATGTTATACTTCTGAATAAATCTAGCACAAGTCTGCAAGATTCCCTGACTAAATTGAATAACTGTTGTAATAAATGTGGTATGAAAACTTGCAATTAAAAGACACAGACACTGAAAATAAGCAGAAACATTGGAAATATCAACTGTATCCGAAATGGTGAACCTACAGAACCAGTAAAACATTTCAGCAATTTAAGCACAATTTGTAGTGAAAATGGTAAATTAAATATGGAAATAGACAACCGAATTAGTACAGCTCTTATTCCACATAAATAAATTTATATGGAATAAGAAAGAAATTAGTCAAAACCCTCCACTTCTACCTTAGTAGAAGTGGAGGAATTTTTTGATGCTCTAGAAAAAGCAACTGACACAATGAAAAAGGAAAAGTTGGTCCTTGTTGGGGATCTAAATAGCAGAGTAGGAAATGATTGTGAGACATACAAAAATATTTTGGGAAAATTTGGAGAAAAGAGCAAAGCTAATAATAATGGCAAATATCTGTTGGATTTCTGCTCAGGACATGGACTGGTTATTACTAACACCATGTTCCAACATAAAAATGTGCACAAATTCACATGGAGAGAAGAGGCTAGGAATAAGAAAAGTCTCATTGACTATGTTATTGTTGATAGTGATGTTTTCTCCCTGGTGCAGGACACCAGAGTGTACAGAGGATTTGAAATTGGAAGTGATCACTATTTAGTCTTGAGCAGGATAAAATTGAATTTCATACTGAAAAGAATAACATGTAAGAAAGTTTTAAAGCGAATAAAAGTTGAGCAGCTCTCAGATGTGAACTGTAGACTAAAATACAGAAAGATTATTGAAAAGAAAATGAAAGAGTTTGAGAACAGGAATCAAACTTTGGAGATTCAGTGGCAAACTCTGAAGAAAACATTGATTGATTCTGCCAGAGAGGTATGTGGTGAGGTTGTGTGCAAGGATAAAAAAATCAGAACTCCCTGGTGGACACAGGAAGTTAAAGAGGCAGTGAAGGAAAAGAAGAAAGCACATCAAAAGTTCCTGGCAAATAAGTCAGCTTTCACTCTTACAGAATACAGAGACAAATGTAAGAAAGCTAAACAGTGTGTAAAACTAGCTAAACAAAAGTCATTGGAGGACTTCAGCAAGAATATAGAAAATAAATATCAAGAAGGTGGCAAAATATTCTGGAGGTTGTTGAAGAAGCTTAGGAATAGAGAAAAGAGTGCTGTAAAAGGAGTTAGAGATGATAAAGGTGACATGAAAACAGGAGAAAAAGATATCCTTGAAGTATGGAGTAATTACTTTGAAAAACTGCTAAATGAAACAAGCAGTGATGACAGCATAGTGATAAAAAACACTGACCAGGCATGCAGTCAGGAATACATATCCATACTTGAAGTAGAAAAAGCCATCAAAGGCTTGAAATGTGGAAAGGCAGCAGGAGTAGATGATATTCGATCAGAAATGCTGAAGTATGGTGGTATAAAAGCCTTACAGTGGCTGCACTGCAGAGTTCAGAAAGCCTGGACAGAGGAACAAATTCCCGATGATTGGAGTAGAGCTCTCATAGTATCCATATATAAAAAGGGAAATAAAACTGAATATGAGAATTAAAGAGGTATTTCCCTACTGAGTGTTCCTGGCAAGATCTATGCAAGTATACTTGAGAAAAGGTTGAGAAGAATTGTGGAAGAAAAGCTTGGTGAAGAACAAGCTGGATTCAGGCCAAATAGAGGCTGTCAGGATCAGATCTTCACTTTACGACAAATAGTTGAGAAAGCATGGGAATATAACAAAGATCTGTATTTAAGTTTTGTCGATTTGGAAAAAGCATATGACAAGTCAGCAATTAGAATTGAAGGAAGTACAGGAAGATGGTTTAATGTTAAATCTGGTGTGAGACAAGGATGTACATTATCCCCTCTGTTATTCATTATCTATATGGATCACATTATGAAGGAAAGTGGTATTAAACCTAATATCAAAATTGGAGATGTTAATTTCAGCTCTTTGCTTTATGCGGATGATGTTATACTTCTAAATAAATCCGCTACAAGTCTGCAAGATTCTCTGACTAAATTGAATAGCTGTTGTAATAGATATGGTATGAAGGTCAGCAATAAAAAGACAAAGACAATGAAAATAGGCAGAATCATTGAAAATGTCAACTGTGTTGTGAATGGAGAACCTGTGGAACAAGTAAAACATTTCAGCTACTTAGGCACGATTTTTACTGAAGATGGTAAATTAATATAGAAATAGACAACAGAATCAGCAAAGCTGGTATGGTGGGAAGCCAATTGAATAAATTCATATGGAATAAGAGAGAAATTAGTCGGAACACTAAATTAGCTGTATACAAGACAGTGTTCAAACCAGTTTTAACTTATGGATGAGAGCTGGGTCAGAAGTAAAACACTTGACCAAAGACTAGAGCCCGCAGATATGAGAGTCCTGAGAAAGATTAGAGGCATGAACAGATGGCATCAATGGCAATATCATATTAAAAATGAGGATATTAGGAAAAAACTTGACATTGTCAGCATCCAGGAATGCATTAGCAGAGCTAATCTAAGGTGGTATATGGTCACTTAAATAGAATGGGCGAGGAAAGATTAGCAAAACAAGTGTTCTCTGCCAGGTTGGCAGGAAAATGACCCAGAGGAAGACCAAGATATAGGTGGATTGATACGGTACAAAGTGCCTTAGACGATAGAAATATAAGATCTGATAATGTTGGAGTCTTGACAAGTAACAGACTGATTTGGAGGAAAATTGTAGATAGGAAGTTAGTATTGATGTAATTTTTTCATGTAGTACTGTCATATCCTGTACACCCCTTGAGGGTACATGGCAGGAATTTGATGATGATTAGTCAAAACCCTAAATTAGTTGTATACAAGGCAGTGTTCAAACCAATATTTTAATTTATGGATCTGAGAGCTGGTTTAGAAATAAAACACTTGATCAAAGACTGGACACTACTGATATGAGAGTTCTAAGAAGGATTAGTGGAGTGAACACAAGTCATCATCAATGGCAGTATTATATTAAAAAACTAGGATATTAGATGTTGGAAGTTTATTTTGCACTTGGTTAGACTATAATAAATTTAGTTTAATCGTTTATCCAAGTGTAAGCAAACAAAGTTTGCGCCTGAAAATATCTTCACGACTGAGGTAAGGTGGTGCAACACCAGGCAACTCTGAGCAAAGGTGGACCAAACTCTCATCACTCCTTGTCTCAGTATCTCCCATAATGCAAAGCACAAATCTCCTTGCGGACATGTATACTGCTATGCATTAAGGGAAAGGCCACTACCAAGACCGCTTTTGACCTTTATTGAGGTCTCGTCAGTGGGAGGCAGACCCAAACGTGGAGATACTAAGGCAGAAGCAATAGGAGAGGTCATATTTACCTAAACTTTGTTTGCTTATACTTGAATAAAGGATTAAACTAAATTTATTATAGTCTAACCAAGTGCAATATAAACTTCCAACATCTTTCTCTAAATCCAGAGTAATTCAATAATAAGTTGGTACACCTGTTGGCAACTTGTATAGGTAAATATGACCTCTCCTATTGCTTCTGCCTTAGTATCTCCACGTTTGGGTCTGCCTCCCACTGACAAGGGGTTTTCTTGGATATATGAGAGGCTCTGCTTGGGGCAGGTTTTTGCCTGTTTCTGAGTAGGGCAACTGCTGAGATTATGACTCTGTCTGGTGGTGGGTTGAGCCTGCCACTGGGTAGAGCTAATGCTGAGAAGTTTTTCTTGGTGACGAGGTGAGCCTGTCACTGAGTGGAACAATGCTGAGTTGGGCAGTCTTTTGGGATCGTCTAATCTAATTTTTAGAGAGGTCTTTACTTAAATACAACTCAATAAAGGTCGAAACCGGTCTGGGTAGTGACCCTTCCCTTAATGCATAGCATTATACATGTCTGCAAGGAGATGTGCTTTGCATTATGGGAGATACTGAGACAAGGAGTGATGAGATCTTGGTCCACCTTTGCTCAGAGTTGCACCACCTTACCTCAGTCCTGAAGATATTTTCAGGTGCAAACTTTGTTTGCTTACACTAGGATATTAGGAAAGAACTTGCCACTGTCAGCTTTCAGGAATGTGTTAGTAAATCTAATCTCAGGTAGTATGGTCACTTAAATAGAATGGGAAAGGAAATATTAGTAAAAAAAGTGTTATTTACCCAGTTGGCAGGAAAAAGATCCGGAGGAAGACCAAGATATAGATGGATTGATAAGTAAAAAGTACCTTAAAAGACAGAAATATAAGATCTGATAATGTTGGAGTCTTGATAGATAACAGATTAATTTGGAGGAAAATAGTTGATCAGAAGTTAGTTCTAACTTTTTTTTGTGTAGTACTATCATAATTATTCTGTACATCCCCTGAGGGTATATATTAAGAATTTGATGATGGTATATATATATAATTAAACAATTACCACTAATACTTACCACAGGTGTATAATCTATCTGTTCCCTTAATAACCTCTCTTCTGATACAGAATATCTAGCATCATGAGTGACTGCATCTATAGGACCTTTCTGTATTTGATGTTTTATGGCACGATAAAGAAGAAACAAAGAACTTCCAGCATGTTCCTATAACAAATATAAATATGCAATTAACACAAAGGTCACACTAATAAATCAATATTTTAACAGTATATAGCAATTTAAATTTTAGTATATATATATATATATATATATATATATATATATAACAGCTTAAAACAATGAAATAAGTAAAGACTTTTTGATAATGAAGAACAAAAAGCACTCCAATTTACTTGTGTGCTGTTGATTTTCATGGCAGATGAATTCCTGAAAAATATCCATAAACAGTCATGTAGCTAATTTTCATAAGAAATGAAGGAAAATGAGATGTCGGATGTATGGATCAGGCTAACAATGTTATAGATATTTATGCATGTAAAATGTTTTGCTCACTTTATTATTTTATTTTAAGGATTATTTTATTATAGACTTAAGTTTTTATTATTATTATTACTTGACAGCTCCAGGAGGTCCAAAGACTCATCGAGGGAGGGCATCTACTCTACAACTCTCTCTATTTCCACCATCCACAATCCACCAACTACAATGAACCACAACTACACCAATGCTATCTACCATACACCACTACCACTAGTATTTTCACAGACAATCACAAACATCCAAGCCCGCGGCAGGATTCGAACCTGCAGCCTTTTGGCTGGAGAGTGGATACACTAACCACTTGGCCAACCGGGCCGATTTTCATTTGTTGATTACCACAGGTGTATAATCTGTCTGTTCCCTTAATAACCTCTCTTCTGATACAGAATATCTAGCATCATGAGTGACTGCATCTATAGGACCTTTCTATATTTGATGTTTTATGGCACAATAAAGAAGAAACAAAGAATTTCCAGCATGATAAAATAAATTTTATGATAAAATGATTTTCATTTCATGAAAATCATTTTATCATAAACTGTTTGATTTCCCCATGTCATTTTACTCAAAGGCATTTTATATATTTATTTTAATCAAACTAACATTATTATATATGTCTTAATTTCTTATCTTCAGGAAATGAAGTTGAGGGGATGTTTCAGTGGTCTGAGGAAGAATAAAAAAATTTTCGAGACTTGATGATAATGTAGAGTGCAAGTAGCAGTGTTATGTATTCTGTCCTTTGAAAAATTTTAACACCGTATGGTCCATTATATCTAAAAAATATAATCAGTATAAGAAACATATGCATAAGGTTTGCCACAAATCATGACATGTAATGAATAGAATGAGATAAAGCAAAGAAAACAGATAAAATGAGACTGAGGCAAAACATCTCTGATTCCTCTTTTTTTAACTAAACTGCCCTAAACACTGCTGTGAACTCCTTTTGTTTTGTGCAAAGCTGTGCTATGCACAACCTAGCTTCTGTTTTGTTTAGAATCATAGCAAACTGTGTGTGGCTTCCATAATCAGGATGCACTTGGTTGTATATGCAGCTGCTTCTACTGACTATATCATTATGCAGTCATCTACTATGTTGTCTACTACTGAATACATAATCATATTAACCCTCTCATGCATAAGGGCCTCATATGAGGACACATTATATTTTCCCTCATAATAATTATTCATTCATAATTTAGTGCTTCTGTATGCATGTAGTCCTCATCTTGGGGAGACCAAAGTGTTCTTAAAAACCACACCAGATGGCAGGAGTTTCAACAGAGTTACAGGAATAACAATCTGTCTGCAGTGCATGGCGGTATCAAGAAGGAAGTGAAAAGCTGCTGTTTTGTTGATTTGAATTGGGTGATTTTATAAGTCTTCTGGAAAGGTTAGTATATGGTTTTATATATTGTTATACCTTGTAGATGAAGTGTGAATATTTAATTTGTTCATGTTTATTACCATATTCATAAAACAAACTTGAAAACAACCTACCCTTAAATGAGGACAATATGTTTGTAAGGTAATCTATGTTGCAAATAGTTTGAGGTTAGAAAGTTCTTGTACAATATTTTTATAATTTTATTTATTTTATTTTTGCAAACATAAATGAATAGTAAGTGTGTTAATTAGCATTATCATCTCTTTTACAGATGGATAACCAAAAGCCAGGTCCATTAGGCATAAAAAAGGCCTATTATTACCACAAGAGACTTACTAAAGAGGAGATTGAAAAACTGTTGGAGGAATCTGAAGATGGTTTGCAGCTGAGTGATTCTGATGATGATCCTACATACCAACAGCCACAAAATGATCTTACAGAGAGTGACAGTTCAAGTGAAGACAGTGATGTTCAGTGTCCTTCCCCTGTTGGTCAGACTCACAACATTTAAAGTCCAGCTAGTGTGCAAAATACAGCTGTTGCTGGTCATATGCCATTGCAGAGACAACCAGTGTGGTTTAGTGAGAAAGATAATCCCTTTGCTGATACTGAACCACAGTTTAGAGGAAAACACCAAGTAAATATTCACGGAGAGAACCCTATAGATTATTTTTCACAGCTGTTCCCAGATGAATTGATGGAAGAAATTGTGAAACAAACTAATCTGTATGCATGCTGTAAAGGCAAAGATAATTTAGCACTTACTGTAACTGAACTCAAAATTTACCTTGGAATTGTACTTGTCATGACATACATAAAATATCCACGTGTAAGGCAGTTGAAAGTTTATTTTTTACTTGGTCAGACTATAATAAATTTAGTTTAATCCTTTATCCAAGTGTGTGCAAACAAAGTTTGCCCCTGAAAGTATCTTCAGGCAAAAGTATCTGGGGTAAAGTGGTACAACACTGGGCGACTCCTTGCAAAGGTGGAGCAAGCTACCAACACTCCTATCTCAGTATCTCCCATAATGCAAAACACATCTCCTTGTGGATATGTTTAATGTTATGCATTAAGGGAAGGACCACTACCCAGACTAGTTTCGACCTTTATTGAGGTCTCTTCAGTGGGAGCCAGGCCCAAGCGGAGATACCAAGGCAGAAGCATTAGCTTCTGCCTTGGTATCTCCGCTTGGTCATCTCCTCCTATAGGAGCTGCCCACACTTTGATAAAGGATTAAACTAAATTCATTATAGTCTGACCAAGTGAAAAATAAACTTTCAACATCTTTCTCTAAATCCAGAGTAATTTAATAAAAAGGTGGCACACCGTTTGGCAGCTCCTATAGGAGGAGATGACCTTGAATATTTCAGTGGACTAAGTCCTGAATTACCAGTCCATCCTTTCATAAGATATCCAAGTGGATATCGTATAACAAGGTACATCAAAGGAATGAAAAAGTGAAAATTGGAAAGTATGGTAGTTATTTCTGCATTCCTTAGACTATGGAGACCTCCCCAAGTTATCTAGCTTTGATTATTAAACAACTTCTATGCAACTAACTGCACTAATTCTGAAGGATTACCTTAAATTAATATTGTATATTTTCTATCATTTTAAGTAACTTAAACACGGTTATTCTGTTCCCTTTATAATAAAATAGGTAGGAAAGCTACATATTCTTAATTAAGTTAGTCATTTGCAAATAAAATTATCTATCAATCTTTCAATCTTGAAAGATTGCAAATATGGCAGTGTGTTTCAATAAATTTAAAAATATGGCAGTGTGTTTCAATAAATTTAAAAATATGCTGTTGTTCTATGAAATTTATTACCGATATCTTTTCTTGTATCAGCACCTGAAATTAATACACATAATTTTCACTTACTTTGAGTGCCAATTACACAGTATCACAAGTAATGAAAGTAACTTGTGCAACTCACACAAAATACCTTAAAAAAGTTCTACATTACGAAAAACTTGATCGATGGCAAGCATTTTAGAGAAAAAAATAAGTTAACATTTTGGAGTATATATATATATATGTGTGAACATGTTTGTGAACAAAACTGGAATGAAAAAAAAAAAAAAAGTTCAGTGATAAATTATTTTACTGAATAATTTTAATAACACCAATAAATAGTTGCGTTTTAAAATTCTTTGTTACAAACAGGTAAACGATTAAAAATTCTGAACAAATCCAAGTGAGGAAACAAACTGTACTTAATATTTTTATGAGACAATTGTCACAGATTGTCCCTTGGGTTATTTATCATTCTCTATTATAGTACACCTCTATAAGTAGGATGATATCTTCTTAATGTGCATCATTAATCTTCTTAGAAATCAGTAATGCAGATGGTTTGTTGTGTGTGTGTGTGTGTGTGTGTGTGTGTGTGTGTGTGTGTGTGTGTGTGTGTGTGTGTGTGTGTGTGTGTGTGAGTGAGTGAGTGATCACAAAATGGCTTCTGAGATGAAAAAGTCATGCTGCCAGAAGAAAAAAACAACAACTGCCAAACACACAAAGCATTTGAACCTGGGGTCTGTTTTTTCAAGACAAAGTGACAGATGGCAAAACCACTCAGCCATTTATATATCCCAGAACAATAAATGAATACTTCCTAAAAAATTTATTATCATCATCATCAGTTTTCTATGGAGTCAAAGGAGTCATCACGGGAGGTTTTACTCTCACACACAGTCACAGCTCATCAAGACATGCTATAAACTTATTAACTGTTTTTATAGTCACCATCCTATCAAGCAATGTAATCCATCCACCAACCACTTTCCATGAAAAAAACCTGCTCCTCACTCTAGTCTAATATCTTCCTTATACAGCTTATAAGGATTGCCTCTTGTTCTACCTTTTTCTCTCTCTTCATTCTATAACAGATCTCTTCTACAATAATCTGGAAACAATTCCTTATAACATTTATATAGTCCCTCGCATTATATTCAATATTCTAGATTTAAATTACTATGTGCAAATCTGCACAAAGTAATTTAATCCATATGTACCCTCATCAATCTTATAAAAGAAAAACACATATTTTCTTCTTCATGTCAGATCTCTGCATCATGCCATAATCTGTTGTGATCTCCTTCCCCTGAAGTTGAGGTCACTGTCATTCCTAGATCCCTTCTTCACCTCCTGTAAGATTATCTCCACCAACTGTGTACTCATCCTACTAAAATTGCTAAAACAATCTCCCTTTAACAGATCTATTCTGACTATCACAAAGAATACTGCTGTTAATTCAATTTTGGATCATAGCCCTCATCACCTCTCCAAAATTTAACCACAACTCCAGATATACATATTGGCCAATAATCTGTAACCTTTCTTATCACCTCGAAGTGGAATAATTTTGTCCTCTTTCCACTCTTTTGGGAGTCACTGTTGTAAGAGACTCATTAAATAAGTATGTAAATGCTGTCATTAATTAACTGGAATATTCCCTTAAAAACATGCAATCTAATTGGAGAAAGTTTTACCACTCGATTAAAAAGTATGTTATACTTGACAGGAAATTATGTTCTTCTTTTAATCCTTTACTCAGGTGTAAGCAAAGATTGCAAATCTTTGTTTGTGAACACTTGAGTAAAAGATTAAACAAGAATATAATTTCATGTCAAGTATAACTGAAATCTAGGAATCACCAAAGCATGCAAATTAGTTATTGAAGATAACACCTACTTTCAAGAACAGATTAAGGAAAAGAGCTTTATCCATCTGTTATAATATCAAACATGTACAGAATTATAACTTCAAGCCATTAGACACATTTCTCAATAAGTAAACACTGGAAAAAATAATTTTGCAACAATATCAGATGTATTAGCTACAGAAATATCATAGCCATATCTTATAAATAACACTGCTGAAAATAATGTTCCTTCAAAAAAATAATCTAATTACTTCTACACACTTCTTCAAAGGTGTCTGTTAACCACAGTCATCTCTTGCTACAGTGAATACTATTACAGTAAATACACTCATTGCAACAAACTCCTGAAAAGTCCTGACCAAAGCATTAGTGCCATGTAAGGAAAATTTACTAGAGCAAACTCAACTTATCAGAAATAATGAATTGAAGGTCACAGCAATTTGGTTTGATCATATCTCTGAAGCTGTTTACACAACAATGCATCTTATTTTGTACTCAGGATTATACAAATCTGTCAGATAACTATCGCAATGGCTGAAAATTAACACATTTCTAGTTAACTGAAGGTATCATCCAGGAAGAATCTCCATAGCTCACTCAAAAGAATAATGCCATTTGGTTTGAATATCAGTTTATATCCCTTTTACAGTTGAGAAAACTTTGTAATGTTTTATTAACTGATTCATACCATTGTATAATGACCTGACCATGTTACAGTGTTTGGGAATGCCCTATTAGCATTACTGCCTCAGTGGGGCTACTCAGGTGTCCCCTCATTGCAGCTAGCTTAGATATCTGCAAGCCGTTCTGCTATCCACCACCAACGGACCTGTCCAGTAGCTGAGGCTCACCCTGCATGAATGCCTGGAGTTTTGTGTCAGGGTAAACAGCACAAAGTCTGAACCTTTCACAGTCTCCATTGGTCTCCACCAAGGGTGTGTGAGTTCTGTCACCCCTCCTTTTTTTCATAATATTTATGGACTGGATTGATAGGCACAGCTGAGGCAGTGAGTGTGTCAGAATTGGAAGATGTAGCACTTGACAGCTGCTTTTTGCAGATGACCTAGTTCTGCTTAGCTTTTCCACAGATGACCTCCAGCAGACCCTGGATAGGTTTGTAGCTGTTTGTGCAGAAGCAGGGATGAAGATCAGTGTGGCCAAAACGGAAATATTTGTGGTCTCAAGACAACCATCCAGTGCACTCTACATGCAAGTGGAGCCCCACCGAGGCAGGTGGAGAAGTTTAAACACCTTGGGTCCACATTCACAAGTGATGGAAAGTGGGACATAGAGCTAGATACTCAAATTGGCTCAGCAAGCGCAATATTGCGGGAGCTTGACCGTTCAGTAGTATTGAAGTGGGGGTTAGGCCAGAAGGCAAAGCTGGTTGTCTTCAATAAAGTCTATGTCCCCATCCTCACCTATGGTCATGAGAGCTGGGTAATGACCAAAAGAATACAGACACAAATCCAAGCGGCTGAAATGAGGTTCCTACGAGGGATTGCAGGGCTGACAAGACTCGACAGAGTCAGAAGCTTTGCAATTCGAGAAACCCTCAATACCCAACCACTGCTTCTCTGTGTTGAGAGATCACAGTTACGATGATACGGGCACCTGGTCAGAATGCCACAAGAGAAGCTCCCCCTCTTTGCCAAGCCAGAGGGCAGGAGGCCACGTGGATAGATTATATCCAGAGCCTTGGATGGACACGTCCATGAGTCCCACCAGAACACTTGAGCTTGGTGGCAGAGGATCGTGACCATTGGAAGTTCCTCTTGAAGCTGGTGATGCCCCCACAACCCAATTAAGAAAGGTGGGCCTTGAAGATGGATGTATATTAACTGATAGTGTTTCAAACTTGGCTGCCACAGAAATGAGAGAATGTTTCTTCTAACAAAACATTCAAATTGGCCAGAGAACATAGATGTGAATGCACACACACACTAGCAAAAATATAAAAAGATTAAATGTAGAGAAGATTAGTTAATGAGATTAACAAAGATTAATTAAGATCAATAGAATTAATCTTGTTAATTAATTAATAGAAGACTAAAAGAATAAATAAGATTCATCATCATCATGCATATCAAGGATTTAGGCCTAGCATGGCCTGTTCCGGCCTTAGAAGTCATCATTGAATCATTTAAGAGGACGTCCTGGTTTTCTTTTTCCAAATGGCTTGTACTTTAAGGCTTGTTTTGGTAATCTTTCTGTTTTCATTCTTTGAACATGTTCCATCCATTTATGTTTATATTTTTTAATTTTTTCTATTACTGATTCTTGGTTTAATTCTTTCATAATTTCTTCATTTCTTTTGTGATCAAATAGGGTATACTTTGCAGTTTTTCTCATAAACTTCATTTCTGCTGTTGTTAATCTTTGTCTTTTTGTTTTATTGTCCAGATTTCACTTCCATACATTAAGACTGGTAGGGCTAATGTATTGTATACTTTTAGTCTGGTTTGTTTTTGAACTAGGTTTGGTTTAAATATAGAGTTAATTACACCTGTTATTTTTAAATATTTTGCAATTTTTACGTTTATATCTTTTTCATTTTCATATGTGATCGTACATCCTAGGTAGTTAAATGAATTCACCTGTTCTAAGATCTTGTTATCTATTACTATTTTAGTTCTTGCTGGATCTTGTGCTTTAAAGGCCATAGTTTTTGATTTTTCTGTTGGTATTATCATACCATAATCTTTGGATATCTCATTTAGATCTAAAATAGCTTTCTGCAGTTTATCTTCAGAATTTGTAATTATTATTTGGTCGTCAGCAAAGAGGAGAGTGTTTAAGTTTATTGTAGGAGAAAGTTTAATTCCTTGATGTAAATTTTTATTCCATTTCATTATTATTTCATTTAAGTAGATATTAAAAAGAGTTGCTGAAAGGGGACATCCCTGTCGGACCCCTTGGTTAATCTCTCTCGTATTTGATAGCTCGTGATTTAATCTTATTTGTATTTGATTATTGTCATATATACTTGTGATAGCTTTTAGGATATTATTTGGTATTTGTCTTGCTTTTAATATGTTAAATAATATGTTTCTTTTAACTTTGTGAAATGCTTTTTCAAAGTCAATAAATGCAATATGTGTTTCTAAATTATATTCTCTTCTTTTCTCTATTATTAATTTTAGGCAAAAGGCGGGGTCAATATATACATGATCGTCCTTTTCTAAATCCATTCTGTACTTCTAGAATAAAGTTTTCGGAATATTTCATTAGTTTGCTATTTAAGATTCTGCTATATATTTTGTAAGAGGAATTTAGTATACTGATACCTCTATAGTTTTTAGGGTCATCTCTATTATCTTTTTTAAAGATAGGAATCACAATTGCTTTTTTCCATTCTATTGGGGGGGACAGAATTGTGGACAAACAAATATAACATATTTGTCTGTCCACAATTGTGTAGTAATTTAGAAATTCTTCTAATTTCAATTCAGTGTTTAATTTTATGTTTTCTTTGGTATCTGCATTTAAGTGTTTCAAAATTTTATATGCGGGTCTTATTTTATATAAATCATGTTCTAAATTAGAAACAAATTTGTTCCATGATTCTCTATGTCTTTTTCTGACTTCTCTTTTAGCTATGGCTCTTATTCTTTTATATTCTATTTCATCTTCTAATCTTTTACTGCTTAACCATTTGTGATAGGCTTCTTTTTTCTTTTTGATTATTTCTTTCATTGTATCATCCCAGATCTTCAGTTTTTTCCTTTTATTGAATTTTTTGGTATTTCCTAAGCTTTCATTTGCTGCTGCATTTAGTATCATTTTTATATTAAGCCATTCTATTTCTATTTCTTCATTTTGTTTTATTTTGTCTAGATATTGGTTAATTCTTTGTTCATATAGCCATTGTACATTTGTGTCATTCAATAGTCTAGTTTTATAAACAAATGTTTCAATTTTTCTTTCTGTTCTTGTTACTTGTAGCCATTAATAAGATTAAAAAGATTAATTAATAATATAGACAATATTAGCTGTTAAATCATAGCATTCATTAGCTTTATATGAAGCCAAGTTACTTTGCTATGGTAGACAAATGAGCTTACCATGAAGTATACACCTTAAGGAGAAGATGTAATTAATCTTCCTGCTATTTTTTAAGCCCTTCACTTATTACATCTAAACCATATAAATTGGTCATACATTTTACAGAATGCTACATTAATTTCAACAAGCTTTTCAGTTAGTTATTTTGAAAGGAATGCAAAAACCAAAAAAAAAAAAAAAAGAAAGAAAAAAAGTCATACAGTATAGTAATTAACAGAAGATACCGATATTTGTAACAAAAATTGCATTAATTATATTATCTTACCTTTAAATATAAATACATGTTCAAGGCCATCCAGTTTGTGAGCATTTTCTCCACTACAGATTCGGTCCTGAAAATGTCAATGTAACATTTCTGAACATTTAAATTAATTTACTAAATTAATATATAAAAGGATGATAAGTATAGAGTGCTAGGAGCACCATTTATGAGCAGTAGCTATATGAAATATGATGTGAAGCATATGGTGTTTTAGAGAAGTGCATGTTAAATGCTATATCAGTAATTTTCCACTGCATGCAACAGCAAACTGTAAAAGTTCATACTTATCTGTTCTCCAACCAACATGCTGTAGATTTACATTCAGCTGTGGAGCATGGATGTTTGCGATTATCTTTACATGGGAAAGGAATTTCACTGGCTGGTATAGGTTATCTCACCAACCTGCTAATTGGAGCCTTCAAGAGGCTTGAGAAAGTTCCATGTTTGGTCACTACAGCAAAGTTTCCAGATATGAAAAAATACATGATAGAAAAAGCAAAGATATAAAAATTAATAAACAACGAAAAAGATCCCTAGTCCATCCCCAGTACTAATGTATTATAGGTTTATAACCTTTTGTTGGTTGGGTGTCACAAAAAACAAACAAACAAAAAGTTTCATTTTGAGATTTCATTTACATAACCTACAATAAACACCAAGATAATATTTTTGAAATGTGATTTCACATTACTGTTACAGTCAACAGTAAGCAGAATACAAAATGCTATACTGACAATAATAAACACAAGACAGATTAAATCATGTATCTATATGAATACTGTACCAGAGAAAAAATTTAATAAATTTTGCCTTAAGTATAATGATTTACTGTTACAGCCAGCAACAATTAGATTATATTTTGCCAAGTATAATTTAATTTGGGTCTCCCACAACAAATCTCCTGACTCTATGGAGATGCTGTAAAATAATAATAATAATAATAATACAAGATTTTGTAGCATGCTATGCCCGCAGCATGTATATGTCCAGTCATTTAAAAATGTGGCAGGTAAAAGATTGGAAAGTGCATCTTTGTTTGTTTATTTGTATGAAATGTAGACAACTGGAGAAGTTTGGGGATTTGATATCAGTATCCTAGGTTTAAGCAGCAGCAAAAGTTGTGCCATGGAATCAAGTGTTTGCCAGGAGAGAGTTATGAGTAATATGATCAAAGGGGAAGATGAACATGAGATGGCTATGGACTTGATATTAGGTAGTGTGACAAGAGATATAGAAGAGCTGAAGGACAGTGTTTGTATCAGAGAATCTTGAGTGAAGGTAGGATGCTTGGAAAGGAGATATAGGCCAAGAGAGGAAGTGGTGAGATGAAGGTGAGAGAAAGTTATGGGAATGTGAGAAGAAGAGAGAATGGGTGAACCAGGGAAAGAGAGGAAATGAGAGAAACATGAGCGAGTACTGGAATAAGAGAAAGAAAAATGAAGAAAGAAATGATAGGGATGCAAGTGAGCAAGGAATTCATAGATCTGTGGGCACGGGCATGCCGGCCATATGTGCAATGTGTGCGATGCACACAGGTGCCAGGATAGTAAAGGTGCCAAAATTTTGGTATGATATTTTAAATAAAGCGAATTTTGTCAGCAAAATACTGCAGTCTTCATCTATGAATCTCCAACTTACTTTAGATGCATTGACTGATCTAAATCAATTTTAAAATGATTATAGGTCTGATGAAACTTTCAAAGAAATTGTAGAAAACTAAAATTAATTGCAGCAAAATTTGACGCAGAATCTGCATTTTGTAGTAGTAGACCACTAAGGTGAAGTAAAAAGACAACACAATTTGATTACGAACATGAAAATGAAAATATAGTAGATCCTGAAATTTCATTTAAAGTAATTTTTTTTCTCTGCATAATAGATCAAATATTACAATCTTTGAAGGAAAGATTTAATTTATTAAAAGAACACATGAATTCATTTCAGTTTTTGTATTTGTTAAGTACTTCACGAAATAAAGAATATTTATTATCTTGTTGTAAAAAGTTACGACAAAAAAATTAACACATGAGAATCATTCAGACATTGATACAGATGATTTAGACAAAGAAATTTTACACTGTCAACCATTTATTTCTAATTTTAAAACTGATATATACCAGATAATTCAGTATATTTATTCAAACGACTTAATCACAGTTTATCCAAACCTTACAATTGCTCTTCAGATTCTTTTGTCATTACCGGTATCTGTAGCATCTACGGAACGGTCCTTTTCTAAACTTAAAATTATTAAAAAATACTTGCGCTTCACAATGGTACAAGACAGACTTTCAAATCTTGCCATTATATCAATATAGTCAGATATTTTTGATCAACTTGATATACATGATATTATTCGAAAATTTTCATTAACGAAAACTAGAAAAGTTCAATTCACTAAGTGAATTTTCTTTCTGTTTAAATATTTATTTAACTATTTCTTTACCCAATAATGTTTAATATGTTCCTATTTTATATACTTGTAAGTTACTATTATTTATTTATCTTATTATTTATATACTTTATTTTTTTTTTCAAATTATTTTTGTTGTTTTTGTACCCTTCTTGTATGTTTATTGTTTTTTATACATTTTTTTTGTAATTTCTGCTTTTTGTTCAATAAACTTATAAATAATATATTTCGTATTTCATTTTAACTCACTGATTCGTTTTTATAAAGTGATTTTTTATTGGGGGGGAGAGGTATAGGGGTGCCAACTAAAGTTTTGCACACAGGCGCTGGACACTACTGGCGCACCTCTGTCTGTGGGAGGAGTGATGTATGGAGATTCAATGATTTGTGGTGTGCAGAAAAGAATGTTAGAGGAGTGCCTGCCTGCCTGGAGGAACTACAGAGAGTATGTCTATAGCAATAAAGCAAAGTAAGAATGTGGATGAGATAATAGTGATGATCAGTGATATTATCTGAGAGAAAGTGTGAATTAGGTGGTGACAGATTTGAGGTAAATGTTAGGAATCACAGCAGAAAAGTGTGAGAGCAAAGACAGCATTGCCCAGATAGGATAATGCAGAATTAAGGAGAAGAGCAGCAATAATGAATATGATATAATGGCAAGAATGTGTCAAAAGAGCGGTCTGGAATATGTGGATGTTTGAAGTGCACTGGAAGATAAAGGAAAGTTATATGCAACAAATGGACTGCATTTGAACATGGAAGGCCATACGCATCTGGAGAGATTGTTCTCTGGGCAAGTAAGAGTTAGGGCAGGGAAACTAGAGCTGCCAGGGTGGATGGTAGCAGGGATGGTGTCTTGTGGGGATAGGTATAGAAATGGTGACAATTCATTCATTTATGTTTCTTTATACAGAGACAAGGAGGAGAGAAGCAATAATGAACATGATATGATGGCAAGAATGGGTCAAAAGAGAGGTCTGGAATATCATCATCAAAATCCTGCCATGTACCCTCAAGGGGTGTACAGGTGTACAAATACTTTTTTTCACTAGAGGTCATGCCAATAGAATAATTTGTGATCAATTCATTGTTTCTTTAGCTTACAGTATGTAATGTAACTTAGCTTGTCCTGAATATTTGTGTATGCTCCAGATGATGATCTTGATATGAAGATCGAAATGTCAGGATATTAAAAGAGTTAATTATAACATGGTTGTAAAGTCCATAATTTCTAAAATGAGTGTACAAATACTGTCCTTCAGCTCTTCTATATCTGTAGTCACACTACCTAATATCAAGTCCAAAGCCATCTCATGTTCACCTTCCCCTTTCACCACATTACTCATAACTCTCTCCTGGCAAACACTTGATTCCATGATAGTACTAAGTGAAAAATTTACATCATTACCAATTTCCTATGTACAATCTTCCTCCAAATCAGTCTGTTACCTGTCAAGACTTCAACATTATCAGATCTTATATTTCTATCTTCTAAGGTACTTTTTACCATATCAATCCACTTATATCTTGGTCTTCCTCTGGGGTCTTTTTCCTGCCAACCTGGCAGAGAATACTTGTTTTGATAATCTTTCCTCTCCCATTCTGTTTAAGTTACCATACCACCTGAGATTAGCTCTGTTAATGCATTCCTGGATGCTGACAATGTCAAGTTCTTTCCTAATATCCTCATTTTCAATATGATATTGCCATTGATGCCATCTGTTTATGCTCCTAATCTTTCTCAGAACTCTCATATCTGCAGTCTCTAGTCTTTGGTCAAGTGTTTTACTTCTGACCCAGCTCTCGTATCCATAAGTTAAAATTGGTTTGAACACTGTCTTGTATACAGTTAATTTAGTGTTTTGACTAATTTCTCTCTTATTCCAAACAAATTTATTCAGTTGACTTCCCATCATACCAGCTATGTTGATTCTGTTGTCTATTTCCATATTTAATTTACCATCTTCTAAAAAGTGTGCCTCAGTAGCTGAAATGCTTCACTTGTTCAATAGGTTCTCCATTCACAATGCAGTTTATTTTTTCAATGTTTCTGCCTATTTTCATTGCCTTGTTATTGCTGACCTTCACACCATATCTATTACAACAGCTATTCAATTTAGTCAGGAAATCTTGCAGATTTGTAGCAGATTTATTTAGAAGTATAACATCGTTTGCATAAAGCAAACAGCTGAGATTAACATTTCCAATTTTGTTATCAGGTTTAATACCGCTCACCTTCATAACATGATCCATATAGATAATGATCAACAGAGTGGATAATGCACATCCTTGTCTGACATCAGATTTTATATTAAAGCATCTTACTGTACTTCCTTCATTTCTAACTGCTGACTTACAACTCAAATAAAGACTAAGTATCACTTGATGTGGAAATAAAAGTGAATTGGTGGCGCCGATAGTCTCAGCCTATCCAAAGATTACTGGAATCAACGAAATGTCATTGACAGAATATAATGTCCTGACAGTAATAGAACTAGAAGGGTATAACATTGATTTGGTCATCTCATCAGAGGATGTAATTATAAATAAGGTGTCAAATCATCCACCAATTGGTGAAAGTGACCAAGATGTGATTACCTGGGTGGTTGCAAGCAGTGTGAGGACCTCTGTGAGAAAAGGGTATATGTGGAACTACAAGGGGGATGATTATGAAGAGCTCAGGAGACAGCTTGCAGGTGTAGCATGGAATGAGGAGTCAGCTGGAAAAGAGATCAATGAGGCTTGGGAGATTTTCAAAAACTATCTAGTAGATGCAACGTCTAAGTGTAGTCCAAGGGTGAGAAGGTTAAATAAGGTAGGTGTGAGAAGGATAAATAAAGAGATTAAGCATGCGATACAGAGAAAGAGGGCATTATGGAGGTAGCATAAGAGAAATGGAAATAACCAATTCCATGAGGTCTATAAAGACCAGGCAAGGAGAGTGACCTGGTTGGTGAGGGTAGCTAAAGAAAGGTATGAACAGCAGTTAGCTAATGAAGACAAAAAGAATCCTAGGGAATTCTTTCGATATGTAGCCAGCAAAAGAAAGAATGATTATGGAAGGATGACATTGATTGGAGGAAATGGTATAAAGACAGCTGATGCAGAATGTGTGGTGGAGATACTTAATGAGCAGTTCATAAAGATCTTTCAATCTTGTGAATGTGACTTCATGAAGAGATTGAAAGCAGTAGATGATGGTGAGGAGAGACTGACTGTAAGTGAGCAAGAGGTGTTATGAGGAGTTGAGTACACTAGATGTTAATAAGACTGTAGGACTTGATAATATATTGGCACGTATTCTGAAGGAATGTGCCAGGGAGTTGACACCTGTCTTGATATTTTTTTTAATACGAGTCTTGCACTCGGTCAAGTTCCTAAGGAGTGGAAGGAGGGCAAGATTGTGCCACTTCATAAAGGAGGTGATCGAGCTCAAACTATAGGCCTATCTGTGTGTCAGGTGTTGTGGTTAAGTTGTTGTAGAAGCTTTTGAGAACTAGGATCCAAAGTTGGGTTGACAACAATGGTATTATCTTTGATGGACAGCATGGATTTGCTAAAGGAAGGTCATGTTTTAGTAATCTACTTACTTATTACAATAAAGTGACTGCTTACATGGACAGAGGAAAAGGATACACAGTAATATACTTGGATTTCACAAAGGCTTTTGATAGAGTACCTCATGATAAGCTGACAGTCAAACTAGAGCAGATGGGATTGGATATTAGATTAGTGCACTGGATTGGAGACTGGCTATCTGATAGGTATCAACAAGTTGTGTATGGGGGTGCGATATCCAGGAAAAGGAAAGTCACTAGTGGAGTGCCTCAGGGGTCTGTTTTAGAGCCATTACTGTTTAACTTGTATATTAATGATATTGGCGAAGATTTGGAAGCAGATATTCAGTTGTTTGCAGATGATGCAAAGTTGGGACGAACCATGAAGAGTAGAGAAGATCTTGTGGCCTTACAAGAAGACTTGAATAAATTGAGTGATTGGGCACGGAAATTGAGATGTGAGTTCAATGTTGCAAAATGTAAGGTTTTAAAATTTGGAAAACAAAGATGAGATGCAGAATTTATGCTTGGTGAAGATATATTGTTGGAGGTGGAAGAAATAGGAGATCTGGAGGTGATAGTGGATAAGAATCGGAAATTTAGGAAACACATAGCCAAAATTGTGAAGACAACACAAAGGCTTCTGGGAATGATGCAGAGGACATTGACGTGTAGAAGTAGGGAGATTTTTGTTCTGTTGTATAAGGCTTTGATTAGGCCACACATGGACTATTGTGCCCAGATTTGGTCACCTGGTTTTCAGAAGGATGAAGAGATGTTGGAAAGGGTCCAAAGGTGATTGACTAAGGTAGTTCTGACCTCTGGAATGTAGAGTATGAGGAAAGATTGAGAAGATGTAATTTATAGAGTCTGGTGGACAGTGGAAAGAGGGGGAGATATGAAAGAGACATACAAGTTAGTAAGGGGTTTGTTATAGGATCAATGCTGGAGAGGTTCTACAGAAAATAGTGGGAGAACCAGAGGTCATCCCTGGAAACTGAAAAAAGAGGATGTGAGTAGGGGAGTGAGAGGCAGGTTTTTTCGTGCAGAGTTGTGAATGATTGGAATGCCTTGCCTGAGAGTGTGGTGTCTGCAAGGAGTTTGAATGTGTTCAAGGCCCGGTATGATGAGCTGTGTGTGTGATAAAAGGACCTCCCAGATGAGTCTTTGATTCCATGAGGTCTTGGGGTAATAATAATAATAACATATTTCAACAGGATAGGAAGGACAACCAGAAGTGGTGGAGTGTTACTTATGATAAGTCATGACATGAGTGTTCTCAGAGTGGAGAATTTGGAAGGAAATGCCAGGAATAGTTTTTGACAGTGCATAGTGTGAGGTAGAGGTGGGTATAACTAGATATTCAGTGGGATGTGGCTATAGGCCATTGAACATGGAAAGGAATGAGTAGGATGTCATTAGGCCTATCCATTTGGCAAGTGATCATTATGGGAGATTTTAAATACAGTAGAGCTGTATAAATTGGGCAGAAAAACAGCTTGCAGCAGTAATGGAATGGAATTTCTCAAAGTTTTGAGAAACAAATATCTAAGGCAACATAGTAGTGGGAAAATGAGTTTCAAGAGTTTTGGATCTTTGCATCAGAAGATCTGATTGTAACTGAGATGTCAGTCTGTCCCACCACTGGTGAGAGTGACCATGCAATCTTGACTTGGACATTGAACAGACATGCAGAAATCTAAAGGAAAAAGGATTTATGTGGAGGTATGAGATAACTGATTGTAATAATCTCAGAAATTAGCTACAGGCAGTTCTAAAAATGGAAGAATTGTAAGGAAGAGACATCAGCAGTGAATGGGACAAGTGAAGAAATATTTATCAACAACAATAGCAAATTGCATTCCTCAAGTGAAAAAGATAACATGATTTGGTTTAAAGTAATGACTAATGAGATCAAACGAACACTGCAAATGATAAAGAAGTTATGAAAAAAATATAAAGTAGAGAGCAGTTCTATGAGAACCATAAGACTCAAGCCAGGAAATGTAACTAGCAGAGTAAAGAAGATAAAAATAGAATAGACTAGAAAAGGGGATTAGCACTACAGTCTAAGGAAAATCCTAAGGAATTCTTTCATTATATAGCTAATGGGAGGAGAAATGATTGCAAACAAATGACCTTGTTAGATGTAAAATGGGTTGTGTAACCAATGCAAATACTGGAGATATGGTTTAATTATCACTTTATCGGATCATTTTATCCTGAAAAAGCATGTTTTATTCCTGGAAGGATGAGATGGATTGAAAGTTTAGAATTGCATGAGGAGAATATGTTTCAAATACTAAGTACTTTGGAAGTCAATAAGCGGTGGGAATGGATGGGATTTCACCACGTTTTAAGAGAATCTGCTGAGAAACTGACAGCTCCATGACCTGGCTGTTCGATGAAAATCTAGCTACTGGGAAATTGCCCAGTGGAAGGAAGATAACAAAGCGCCATTGCACAAGGGTGGTGGTAGAATGTGGCATCAGACTATCAACCAGTTTGCATTTCTTCTGTAGTTGTTAAGATTTTGGAGAAATTAATGAGATATCATATACAAATTTGGGCAGATGAATGTAATAATCTGCGAAAGTCGACATGGATTTATTAAGCTGCGCTTTTGTTTCAGTAATTTGCTTGCCTTTTATAATTAAGTGACAAGAGCAGCTGATGAGGGGAAAGCATATACTACTTTTTTTTTTTTTTTTTGCAAAAGCATTTGATAGGGTGCCACATGATATGTTGACATTTAAGTTGCAAACACAGAATGAGATGTCAGGTTAGTGAACTGGTTTGGAAACTGATTGTCTGATAGATATCAGAGAACTGTGTATGGGAGAGCACTATTAAGGAAAAGAAGGTCACAAGTACAGTTCCACAGGGATTAGTACTGGGACCTTTTTCCTTTTATACCTTTATGTCCATGATATTGTCACTGAATTGCAGGGAGATATTCGGTTATTTGCAGATAATGTGAAGCCTGGAAGCATTATTAGTAATAGTGTCAATGTGATAGCACTTCAGGAGGATTTAAATAAGCTGGACAGATGGGCAATGAATGTGAATATCAGTGTGATGATTCACCAATTGGAAGCTGCATACTCTATTTATGGATTTATACTAGAGGAAATGGAGGAGGTAAGGGATCTTGGGATGATGGTCGATAAAAATCTGCAGAGGTGGTGAAGGTAATCCAGAGGATTATTACAACAGAAAGAAGGACTTTGAACAGTAGAGATGAAAGAGTGGTGATTCATAAAAACCTGATCAGGCCACATCTAGATTATTGTGCTCAGATCTGTCACTCTGATTTGAATAGGATAAATTAACCATGGAAAGGGTACCGAGAATGATAACAAAAATGATATCAAGACTTTACAATGTTAGTTATAAGGATAGACTAACGGCATGTAAACTACAGAGTTTGATGGATAGATGACAAGGAGAGTAGGCCATGCTTTAAAGTTGCAAAAGGAAATGGTGAGTAGGAGGGTGAGAAGTGGCTTTTTTGTATGGAAGGTGGTTGGACCATGGAATTCATTGACCGATAGGGTGGTGAATGTACAGACAGTGAATAGGTTTAAGGGTGTGATAGACTTTGTGTTCTCCAAGACAGTCCTCCTACAATGAATCTTGCAACTTTGGAGGTCCATTATAATAATAATTTAGACATGATTTTATTTTTAAACTGATTATGGTTCAAGCATCTTCAAGAGTTGTATGGTGAACTCAGAGCAGCAAAAATTATCAGGATTCAGTCACAGGAGATAAAATGTTCTTTTAAAATATGCTATTTCTATAAAATGCAACATCAGTTTTTCTTGTCTCATTTTTATATATTCTGAAATTATACTAATCGTTCAAGGATATTTACCAGTTATCTTAAATAAACCTTTTTACATTTCAAGAGCATTCTTGAATAAACCAGAAATATATAAATAAAGCTTAAATAAATCTTTTTACAAACTATTTCGGGTATTATTCATCATTGTATTTGCTTTTTAAAATGTGGATTACAGTATTTTCTTAATATGCCTTAATTACTATGAAATTGGCATTAATTCTCATATCCAGATTCCTTCTCTCAATTTTTCTTAAAAGAAAATGTCATCATCATCATCATAGTTTATTCACAATATGATACAATGTGAAAAGGGAAAACAGATTTATATTAAAAATTAAATATTGCAAATTATGGTCTTCCAAGTCTCTCTATCTTGAGCTAACTGATAGATGTCAGATGGAGTTTTACAGTTCAGCCTACTGATGGTTTCACATATGTATTGCCAAAATTGCATAGTCTTCCTCTAGTCTTCCAATTGCCATCTTCTGGTTTGTACAGGATGAAGGATTCCAAAAAAGGGATGAGACTTCAGGACGTCTGAGTTGATGTCCAAGCCATCTGAGTTGTAGTTTTTCGACCATATTGACAAGTGGTTCCTGCTTAGCCAGATTTAGCATAGCAGAGTTATGACACAGTCCATCCAAGTATATCCAAGGATCAGTCTGAGACATGTAGTTCCAAAGGAGTTAATTAGATCTGTAGTTTTTTTGGTGTGCTAATTGTCCAGGTTTGAGAACCATACAAGAAGATGGATCTACTGGTTGCATTGTATTAGTCTTAATTTTGTCTTTAATGATGATTTCCAGATGGGCAGAGTTTGTTATGGAAGACTAGAGCCAGCTGTTTACATGTTCTAATATCACTTTCTGTATTGCTGATGTTCGATCCAAGGTATTGAAAGTCCTTTACTCTTTCTAAGGGTTTATTGTTGATATGAAATATAAAGTTTTCATAACCTATTCAGAATACTTTGGACATTTGGATGTTGTTCTGCAGACCAATAAGTTTAGCCTGTGCCTCTAGTAGACTGCGATGTTGATCTTCAGACCAATAAGTTCAGCCTGTGCCTCTAGTAGACTGAGATACAAGGTATTGAAAGTCCTTTACTCTTTCTAAGGGTTTATTGTTGATATAAAGTATAAAGTTTTCATAACTATTGAGAATACTTTGGACTTTTGGATGTTGATCTGCAGACCAATAAGTTTAGCCTGTGCCTCTAGAAGACTGAGTTGTTTTTGTGCATTTGTTGGTTCTATATCAATAAGTACAACATCGTCAGCAAAGCTAAGATCAGTTATTTGCATGGTGTGGGTTGATGTTCTAATGTTAAAACCAAGATCTTCTGTGTTGATGGTCCGGAAGATGTAGTCCAAGCGTACTAAGAATAATGTATACAGAATTAATAATTCTTTTTTTTTTTAAATGAAATGTGACAGAAAAACAACAGCATATTCATGGAAATTTTGTGTGAAAAAACAACTGTTGAGTTCAAACATGACTTAACATATACTTAATGGGTAAGCCAGCTCTGCCACAATTTCAGTGAACACAGAGATTATGTTAATAATTCACTCATGCATTTGCATGTTCAAGTATTCATGGTACTTTGAATGATACTTTTAGTTGGAGAGCATTTTGTTGCCCAGTGTGACAGTTCTCTAAAATAAGCTGACTTATTTTAGAGAACTGAAGTGGCCTGAAAAAAAATCCATACTTGGTCTTTATAGCAGGGAAACTAGATTATCTAGGTTTACAACTGTTTGTGGCTATATGGGAGGGATTCACCAAAAAAAATGCTCTTGATTACCAAACATAAAAAACAGTCTTCACAATTTTTTAGTATTTTTAGGATGTAAATAAATCTCTTAGAAATCTTTACTATCATTACAGTAAAGATAATGAAACTTACCTACGAAGCATAAGCTGGGGATGCTTAGTCCCAACTGTCTTTTCTATTAGCCTTAGCAAAAGAGTTTTCAGTACCCTAAAAAAAAATGATTCTAATCATATAATTTCCAAGTTTCAACAGAATAAAAATAAAAATAATTTTTATTACTATTAACCAATAAAATATTTTTAAATTTTGGAATATATTAATAAAAATTAAATGCGATTGAAAACTCTAAGCACAAAAAAAAAATGCAATACTGGACTACTCAAGAATGTTTCCTATGTTAAAAAATATCAAAGTAATGTTTGTATGTATGTATGCTCAAGGGATACATCATAAATAAAATAAAATCAAGCACCACATCTCGCCACTGGGTACAGTCCTCTACGACTGTCTGCCACGTTCTAGTCTCCAGCCCAAAAGCCTGCAGGTCTTCCTTCTCCTGATCTGCCCATCTCCTTCTCGGTCTCCCTGGAGGCCTCCCTGATTTGGGTCGGGCCTCCCACACCTGTCTCACAGTCCTTTTGGGGTCTATACGGTAAAGGTTCCCCAGCCACTGAAGATGCCAGGTTCGCAGCTCTATCAAGACATCTGCCGAGTTGTATAAAGCATGTATGGCAGCATTGGACCGCCTCCTCCAGACTCCATCTGCCATGACCTCTCCACAGATACGTCGTAGCATCTTGTTCTCGAATACTCTCAGGTGATCGGCTTGTCTCACTGTGAGAGTCCACACTTCAGCACCATAGAGGAGAATAGGCAGAGTCTTGTATAGTCCCACCTTTGTAGTCCAAGACAGCAAGCACGAGGCGAAAAGGGGACACACCTGATAATAGGCCACATTCGCAGCATTTACCTGACTCTGGACATCAGCCTCAACTTTGTTGTCTTCAGTCATGAAAGAACCCAAGTAGCTAAATACCTTCACCCTCTCAAACTGTGCAGCTCCCTCTGGATCTTGAGCAGCATGGCAACTCATAAAAAGGTATTTTGTCTTCTGGACATCACCCGGCTCTGGACATCAGCCTCAACTTTGTTGTCTTCAGTCATGAAAGAACCCAAGTAGCTAAATACCTTCACCCTCTCAAACTGTGCAGCTCCCTCTGGATCTTGAGCAGCATGGCAACTCATAAAAAGGTATTTTGTCTTCTCGGCGTTTATCTTCAGGCCAACTTCTTCTGCAGCTTCTTCAATAGCAGTAACCAATGCCACTGCGTCGTCCCGTTGATGCGCCATGACGTTCAGGTCATCCGTGTAGCCAAGAATCCTAACTTGCACCCCCATGTCGACTCCACTTACCACTTGCTGTGTGTTTTAAATTACCTTTTCCAACACTAGATTGAAGAGAATCGGAGAAAACCCATCACCCTGCTTTACACTGGTCTGTACTTGAAACGGGTCCGACAGGTCACCTTCTGCTTTCACTCTTGCTTTCGAAACAGCTACGCACACCTGCACCATTTTTTAAAGTTTTTGAGGAATTCCCAGCTCTTCTAACACCTGTCACATTTTTGGGCATATTATTGAGTCATAGGCTTTAGAAAAGTCTATGAAAATATTATGAACTTCCCGGTTATATTTCCAGCACTTTTCAAAAACTTGGCGCAGCATGAAGAGTTGGTCTATTGTAGAACGGTTCCTCCTGAAGCCCATCTGGTAGTCACCAAGGCACTCTTCTGCATATGGTGTGAGGCGCATTAACATGATGCTAGACAGCACCTTGTAGCCAGTCGACAGCAGTAAGATGCCATTATAGTTGCCGCATTGAGCCTTATCTCCTTTCTTATATACTGGGGTGATCAGCGACTCCTTCCACTCGTCCGGCAGTCGTTCTTCTTGCCAGATCATCAAGATGAGCCGATGCAGCTGCTCCATCAGGACGTCCCCACCATTCTTTAGGAGCTCCGCCGGTATGCAGTCTACTCCTGGAGCCTTTTTATTTTTCAGCATGCAGCTAGCATGAGTAATCTCACTAAATGTCGGCTCTTCAATAAATGGTTCAGCAGTTTGAAAAGGAGTATAATCCTCTGATATTGACGTTCCAGCATTGACATTCAGCAAGTTCACGAAATATCTAAGTCACCGAGTGAGAGCATCTTTTGAGTTTGTTAATAGATTTCCACTCTCATCTCTTATGGTTGCCGCTTGCGTCTGGGCACTTCGCATGGCTTTGATCATCCGGTACATCTCCCGTCCACCATTATTCGTCATCCTATTTCTCTCTATACTACCACTTTCTCATTAAGATACTTCCGCTTTTCCCTGCATACACATGTATTCACCACTCTTCTCACCCTCTCATATGCAGCTTTCTTCCTGCTATCCGCTAGATAGTTCAATAGTGCTTCCCTTCCTTTCGCTACAGCTTCTTCACACTCTCTATTAAGCCATGCTTTTCTCCTCCTCTTTCTCTTTCCCACAGTTCTCGAGGCAGCTAACATAACCGTATTTTTGATGGTGTCCCACATCCCATCCGGTTCATCCTCTTTCTCCTGTAACTCCCCAAAACGATTCTGTAACTCTAACTGGAAAGCCCGCTTGCCTTCCACTGTTTTCAACTTGTCCAGGTCCCATGCCGCTCATATGGTAGGACACGCAGGCTTCACTGCAATTCTATGCCTGAAATTGTAAGCTACCAGTGGTCGCTATCTCCATCTGCTCCTCTGAAACTTCTCACATCTGAGATGGAGCTGAGGTGACGTCGATACACTAGTACATGGGTCTATTTGGTTAGCTGTTCTACCATCTGACGATCTCCAGGTCTGCTTGTGGATGTATTTATGTGCAAACATAGTGCTCTTTACAAGGCATCCTGTAGCGACAGCAAACTCGCAAGTCGGAACCCGTTATCATTGCACTCCTCATGTAGGCTCTCACTACCCATGAAAGGGCACCACACATGCTCTCTCCCCAGCTTCGCGATGAAATCACCCACTACTAGCTTGATGTCATAGGACAGTAGATTGGCACAAGTACGCTCAAGCACTTCGTAGAAACAATTTTAATCTTCTTCCAAGCTCTCTTCAATAGGTGCATAACAGTTCACAATAGACACATTTTGAAAACGTCCCTTAACTCTAATAGTACACAGCCAATTGTTCACTGGTTTAAAATCTAAAATATTACACAAAAATTTATCACTAACTAAAAACGCAGTTCCGAGTACTTTTCGTCCTCTGTCGTCACCACTACAGTATAACGTGTACCCCTGATTGCGGGTCGAGCCATGTCCTGGCCATTGCGCCTCTTGTACAGCAGGTGCATTTCAAAGGTGCATATGAAAGTATTTTTAACGTAAACTTAAGAAGAATGGCAGCCTGGCAAACCACAGCAATGAAACTCAAACTATCTTTCAATTTAATGAGTTGCCAATTTCATTAAGTAATATTTTTGAAAATGTTGCTTTGGATACCTTGAAATATTAGACCACTGCATATAAAATATAATATTCATTATATTAAAAATATTAATATATAATATGATCAATGCTGATATTGAAGACCAGAATGAATAGTATATTTCTTTCTCTAAGTTTTTAAATGAACAATAGTTCCGTTCGGTGCTTCAACCACTTTTTCCCATAAGGAATGCATTATTCACAGATGAATAATTTTGTGCACACACATAAATTCTACATAATGTTCAATAAAATAACATATCCATTATTAAATCAATATAATCAGACTAATTATTGCTTATAGAACTAAAAAAGAGCAAGACTCAAAATTCCTACTTACTCAGTGGCATACTCCATCTTTTCTATAAGAATCACCATCAGTAAAGATGCAACATTAACTCTGAAATATATAATCACAAATATATTATCTGCTAGTTTCGAAGAGTATGAAGAAAAGGCAAATATAATAAATAGATGTATACTTGTTATCCATCAATTTGAAGTTTTCTGAATTAATTTATACTATTTTACTCATTTCCATGTATTTCTAAAAATATGAGTGGAATCCTAATTAATTACTTAAGTAAAATTGACAATGACCACTCTGAGTCATCCCTTTCAAATTAAGGAAGAACTTAGCTAACAAAAATTTTAAGTGGAGTGATGGCAATCTATGTTTATCTTTATTTTTGTGTTCATATCATGTTCAATATCCTTGTAAATTAGATTTTAATCAAGTGTGCTCATTTATTTAAGCAAAAATTAGTGCAGCAGAGAAGTGCAAGAGGGAAGATAGCAGGCATCTTGACATAGGGAAATGTAATATTCCAGAATTAGTTTTGCTTTTGGACCAGTATTGTTTGTTGTTTCAAACAGTCCAAGGTTGAATAAACAATTACTAAGTAAGTCTGGACAAAGATGATTAGCTTACAATATTTTAGAGATCTTAGAGAATGTATCACATATTAGAATTGGAATTTTAATTATCAGCCAAAATTTTCCTTTGTTATCAAGTAGTTGGAGAAATAATTTTTTGACCTAGATATCTACCCCACTTCAAAACAATTTTCGCAGTTGACTGCATACTTTTTTTTCCCTCTCACTGCATCTGTAATGCCTGAAATGTTAATAACATACAAGAGGTTGGAAGTTTATTTTCCACTTGGTTAGACTATAATAAATTTAATTTAATCCTTTATTCAAGTGTTTGCAAACAAAGTTTGCATCTGAAGTATCTTCAGGACTGAGGCAACTCGTAGTAAAGATGGACCAAGCTCTTATCACTCCTTGTCTCAGTATCTCCCATAAGGCAAAGCACATCTCCTTGTGGACATGTATAATGCTATGTATTAAGGGAAGCCCCACTACCCAGACCAGTTTAGACCTTTACTGATGTCTCATCAGTGTGAGCCAGACTCAGAAGTGGTGATACTTAGGCCGAAGCAATGGAGAGGTCATACAGGAGGAAGAGGGGGAGATACGATAGAGACCAACAAGCTAGTAAGGGGTTGTTATAGGATCAACGCTGGAGAAGTTCTGCAGAAAATAGTGGGAGATCAGAGGAGAACCAGAGGTCATCCCTGAAAACTGTATAAAGAGGATGTGAGTAGGGGAGTGAGAGGCAGGTTTTTTTCGTGTAGAGTTGTAAATGATTGGAATGCCTTGCCTGAGAGTGTGGTGTCTGCAAGGAGTTTGAGTGTGTTTAGGACACGGTATGATGAGCTGTGTGTGTGATAAAAGGACCTCCCAGATGAGTCTTTGACTCCATGAGATCTTCGGGTATTAGTAATAATAATAATAATAATTTACTTATAAGAAAAAAGGTGTAGTTAATTTTCCACTTGGTTACTATAATAAATTTAGTTTAATCCTTTATCCAAGTGTAAGCAAACAAAGTTTGCACCTGAAGTATCTTCAGGACTGAGGCAACTCATAGTAAAGGTGGACCAAGCTCTCATCACTCCTTGTCTCAGTATCTCCCATAATGCAAAGCACATCTCCTTGCAGACATGTATAATGCTATGCATTAAGGAAAGGGCCACTACCCAGACCAGTTTCGACCTTTAATGAGGTCTCATTAGTGGGAGCCAGACCCAGAAGTGGTGATACTAAGGCAGAAGTAATGGAGAGGTCATATTTACTTATACGAGTTGCCAAAAGGTGTACCACGTTATTATCAGATTACAAGAGGGTAGGAAAGATTGTTGTTTAGTACTACTGCTTTGGTTGTAAAGGTAAGTGGTCACACTTTTCATTTTCCTAAAGTGTTGTTTGAATTAATTTCCAGATTGACAGATGAACAAGTTGATTAGAGAAGGAGATCGCTAAAAACAGTAAGGTGTGTGTGTGTGGGGGGGATCTATTTCTGGAGTTAGTCAAATTGTAATTTGTCAACAACTCCAATTTTCAAAGATTTAAATTTTCTGCACTGACTGTGCTGATAATTAGTCCACTGGTCTGGTGAATTGTTCTGGGATACCAAAGTATATCGTTAAAATTGCCAAGAAATTATATTCTTGTTTAATCCTTTATTCAAGCATAAGCAAACAAAGCTTGCACAAGAAGTTTCTTCATGACAAGGCTACTTGCATATAGAAGCTAGTGACTTTACATTAATTGCCGTCATATACCATAATGCAAGCACATATCTTTTCAGGTGTGTATAATGCTGTGCATTATGGAAAGGGCCACTACCCAAACAGATTCTCAATGTAAAAATTACAAATTCTCTGGGATTTGACCCTTTTTTTTTTTAATTGGGTATAGGCCAGCATATTTTCTTCCAAATCTGTTCCCAGATTTCAGTTAATATGTTCACCACTTCATTCTCAGTTGCTTTCAACAATTCCACTGACATTCTAGAGATTAGCTGCAGGAGATTTTCCTTTTTGTAGCTGTTCCATAGCCCATATCTCCTCACATTTCATAGGTTCCTCACCAAATGCTTTCCTTTCAATTCCCCTTCAATATTAATATTCCTTGTAAAAACACAAAATATACTCTTTCTATCTTTTGTTTTCATTCCATAAAGTCTTTCCCAAATTACATTTTATTACTCCCAATCTAGGAATAAGCTTTCCTGTAACTTATTTAAGATTCTAGACAGATTTCTTACTCTTCTTGTAAAGCTATGTCCATTAATTTCTATGCACCTTTGGTTCAGATGTTTTTCTTTATTTTTTCCTAGCCTGTCTCTGAAAACTTGCATTCTGTCCAACCACCTCTTTGTTTCCTCGAAGTTTCATTTTTCTTTCTCCTTATTAACATCTTCTTCTGACAGCAATTTACAATCTCTCTTTCTTGTATTTCAGATTCTTCTTCTTCTTATTATTATTATTATTATGGACGACTCCAGGGAGTTCTTAGACTCATCGCGAGAGGCCCTAAACATCATGTCCACACAACTATACGACATTCTCACAGTATCTATCATACCTTGCCTTGAACTCACTCACCGTCATAGCACCCACAACAGACTCTGGCAGCTTATTCCACTCATTTACCACTCTAAAAGTAAAGAACCCAGCTCTAACACCCTTGCTAACCACACTCTTGCCAGCTTCCATAGGTGTCCCCTAGTTCTCCCACCACCAGTCCTGATCTCAAAAATATCCTCTGAATTAATCCCATAGAAAGCCTTTAGCAATTTGAATGTCTCAATCATATCTCCCCTCTTCCGCCTATCAACCAATTTCTGCAACCCACAAATCTTCAACCTGTTCTCATAAGGTTCATTCCACAGACCTGCTATCATATTGTTCACTCGCCTCTGGATCCTCTCCACCTTCTCCCCATCAAGAAGAAACCTAGGTGACCAAATCTGGGCACAGTAATCGAGATGAGGTCTTATCAAGGCTCAGTACAGAGGTACAATAACTTTCTTGTCTCTGCTCGTCAAAGTATTTTTCAACAGCCAAGTGAGTTGATGAGCTGATTTAGCCACTTTTGCAATGCGCCCCCTAAACTTCGTCTCCCTATCCACCAACACTCCCAAGTCCCTGGCCTCATCAATCTTCTGGAGTACAGTTCCACCAATGTGATATACTGCTGCTAATCTTTTCACCCCAAAATGCATAACCTTACATTTTGTTACATTAAATTGACATTCATTCTCCTTAGCCCAGAACTCCAATCTATCCAAGTCATCCTGCAAGATTTTGACATCTTCTGCATTCACTATTGCCCTACCTAACTTTGCATCATCAGCGAACAAATGAACTGTTTCTCTTAGATCCTTCCCTATATCGTTAATGAACAAATTAAACAGCAGTGGTACAAGAACAGAACCCTGCTGCACACCACTAGTCACAAGCTGTCTTTTGGACTCTACTCAAGAATAAACTACTCTCTGATATCTCTCCATCAACCACCCACCTATCCATCTCACCTACCCTATATCCATTCCCATATGTTGTAGTTTACGGATTAGAATTCCATGTGGTATCCTGTCAAATGTCTTAGCCAGGTCCAGCAGTATCACTGTAAACCCATTACCCTTATCCAGTTCAGCCCATCACTGTGTTATAAAACTTGAGCAAGTTACTGAGGCATGATCTACCCTTCACAAAGCCATGCTGTCCCCCATACAGTATCTCATTTTCATCAATCCATTCCTGTATTTTTCCCTCAACTACTTTCTCCAAGACCTTGACAACGACTCCTGATATGCTGATCGGTCGGTAATTTGCAACAGTAGTCTTGGATCCTCCTTTATGCAGTGGAACTATTTTCCCCTCTTTCCACCCCTTTGGGACTAAAGCAGACCCAAGATCCAAATTAAACAACATGGTAAAGGGCACTGATAATTCTTTAGCCTCTTCATGTAAGATCTGTGCCGGTATACCATCCAAACCCACAGATATTCATATTAAGGTTATGTAATAGACTATTCATCTCCACTTCATTCATCACAATTCCCATATAAACTAATGGTTCCTTCATTTTTTCAATGTCACCACCTGGATGACATACTCTTGCAAAGTGCTCGCTCAGTAATTCCACCATATCAACTGATTCAGTGACCTCCTTACCATCATCATTCCTTAAAATCATTCTGCCATGTACAGTTTTTTTTTTTGCTTGCAGCATATTGAAAGAACTGTTTTGGATTCTCTTTAGCTTGCATGGCTAATTTCCTTTCATAACATGCTTTCGCTTTTTTTTACCACACTTGTTACCCTTCTGCCTGCGCTTTATACTGTTCGTGTGCCTGCAGGTCACCTTTCTCTTTAAATTCCCTCCACAGTTGTTTCTTTTTTTGCAGCTCAAGCTTAAAGGTGTTATTCATCCATTTAACCCCTATTTGTTTTACTATTCGGACTCTAGGTATACAATCAGCTATAACCTCCTGTAAATATGATCACTCTCACCAATAGGTGGCAACATGGTCATATTCATTACAGTCAAATTCTCAGATACTATTACCAGGTCAAGCACTCTCAAACCCCTAGTATTTTCAATTACATGCTGTCTCAGATAGTTATCCCTTAATAATTGAATAAAATCCATTTCCTTCCTCACGTGTCCTCTCCTCTTTCCAATCAATGTTACCATAGTTGAAATCCCCCATAATAATTACCTTCCTTCCACTCATTTCATCAATTTGTTTATGCATACTATCTCCACCATCTATTCCATCACTTGGTCTATAGCAGCACCCAACTTTATATTTTGTTCTGCCAGTCTCAATCTCACACCAAATAGCCTCAAATGAGCTCTTTTCACTATCCTGCAATACAACTTCAATTCTCCTTGGCTGCAGTTCATCAGCTATCATCAATAACACTCCTCCCCCCATTTTATTCTCTCTGTCCCTCTTAAACACACTATAACCTACACATTCTATCCCACTAACTATATCATGTTTCACTAATGCCAATAACCTGTGGCCAGGAAGAGCAAATCAAGGCCAAAAATTCTTCCTTCTTGTTTCTAATACTCCTGGCATTAGTATACATGAAATGCAGAGGTCCCTTTGTCCCACCTCTATTTTGATGCGTTATTCTAACTATCCCATTCCAATTTGTCCTTAGTACTGGCTCAGGTACATTATATACATTCTTACACTCAACTGTCTCACTGATGTCTGCATATCCACTCCCCCACCCCTCCTTGGTAGTTCTAGTTTCCCTGGTTCTGCACATCCATTTTCACTTCAGTCAGCAACACTTTTTCCTGTCTCTGCATACGAAATCCATTCAAATGCAGGCCATCCATCTTGTATAAATCCTTTTGCCCATCAAACTCATTCCACACATACACGAATTTCACACCACACCGCCTGCATAACCTGCACATAAAGTCATTTGCGATTATGGCCCTCCTTCTAACCTCCTCTCTGTCGTACCGTGGCAACAGACTCGCCATCCTAACTCTGTCACTCTTTTCTTTTGCTACCTTTAACATTAAAGTCCTCTCTCATAAAAAATTTATCTCCTTTCAATTCATTCGTCAATTCTTTCACCCTCTGTTTTTGCGCTCTAATACTCTCACCTACATCCTTAAATTTTGCACCCGGTAAGTACGATTTAGTTAAACTCCCATTTATCACTCCTCTTAATAACGAGTCACCATACAACACTCTTTCCTCCATTTCAGAAACTCTCCCACTCTTACGCTTATTTTTCCTTTCAAATACTTGTTTATTTCCGTTAGCTGAGGCACTCTGGAAAGAGTTTTGCAGGTGCTCCAACTCTCGCTGCACGCAACTTAGCGATCTCACTCCCTACAAATAATTCTAATTTTTTTTTATCATTTAAACTATTTTCTCTCTCTGTATAGTTGCTTTCACTCTCTCTTTGATCACTACTCTCATTGCCATCTTGTACAACATCGCAATTCCCTATCAAGTCACTATTTTCACTCACATTCTGGCTTTCTTCAACCATAACTATCTCATGACCTGACACATACTTCAATTCCTCACTTTGCTAACACTTTCTACACATTCTCCCACCACTATCACTTTCCATCCAAACTCCTTGGTAGGTATAACCATTCAACATCACTTTGTGTATGTAATGCATGATGCACAGTCATTAATTTTCTAGTTTTCATATCCAATTTTTTAGGTCTTCTTTTGTCCAGCCTATTATGCCATCTGTATATCAGATCACTGGTATAGCCCAAGATTCATTGCTCTAATTGTGTTTAATCCAATTAGTTTTGTTTTCAGAATATTTCTAACTCTTTTGGTGTATTCTGCTGCTACCTGTTGTTTAACTTTCGAGTGGAGAATATCACTGGCTTCAAATATTCCTAGGCATTTATAGAATGCCTAGGAATATTTGACTAGGCATTCTATAAATTCATTAACTGAAATTGCTTTTATATATTTTTCTTGATCAAAATTAAAATAGCTAGGGTCATTAACCTTTCCTCATTTAATAGATAAAATTGCACATTTATTTAAACCAAATTCCATTTTGATGTCCTGACTTAAAATATGAACTGTGTTCAGTAAAGTGTATTTGTTGTGCCCATTTTTCATCATCATCATTATTATTAAGTTAAGAGATTTTTTTTTTTTAAGTTGGTACATCAGTCATAAGCATCCATGTGAAATTGCAAGTCATTCTATCAAGTAGTTTGTTTCATACAGCTGTCTGAAGCAAAAGTGTTGTCTGTAACCCTTGAAATGGATAAAATTGAGTATCATGCAATTTTAAAATTCTTTGTAAAAGAAGGTTTAACAGCAAAAGAAATTAATTCAAAGTTCATAAAAGTTTATGGACACTCTTCTCCTTCGTTTTTGACAATTAAGAAATGGGCTGCCAAGTATAAACGTTGCTGTACCAGCCTTGAAGATGATCCACGTGAAGGACGTTTAAAACATGTAACAACACCAGAAATCATTGATTAAGTGCATGATATATGGTATTGGATGACCGATGAGTCAAAGTGCATGAAATTGCTGAGAATATAGGCATTTCAAAAGAATATGTAGGATATATTTTTCGTGAAGAATTGCAAATGAAAAAGATTTGTGTAAGATGGGTGCCATGCTTGCTCACAGCAGATCAAAAACGCACTCGTACAAAAATCTCTGAACAGTGCTTGGAGCGTTTTAACAAGAATAAAATTGATTTTATGCATCGATTTATTACTATGGATGAGAGTTGGATTCACCATTACACACCACAATCCAAACAGCAGTCAAAACAGTGGAACAGAAGCCAGTTGTTGTTCAGTGCCAAAGAAGATAAAGTCGGTTCCATCAGCAGGAAAGGTCATGGCATCGGTGATTTGGGATGCTAAAGGCATTTTGTTTATTAATTACCTTGAAAAGGGTTAAACAATAACCAGGGAATATTATTCTGATCTTCTATCCAGACTAGATGAAAAAATTCATGAGAAAAGACCCGGTTTGCAGAAGAAATTTTTTTTTTTTTTGACAAAAAATCAAGTGTTTTGGCAACGGAAAAATTAAGGGATCTGCACTATGAATCGTTGAAACATCACATTTATTCCCCAGATTTGGCTCCCTCTGACTTCTATCTCTTCCTAAAACTAAAACTCTTCCTCGCTGGTCAGCATTTTCCTTTGAATCAAGAGGCGATTGCAGCTGTAGGTGGGGTATTTTACAGATCTTACTGAAAACCACTACAGGGACAGAATAATGGTGCTGGAGCATCACTGGAATAAATGTATTAGTCTTAAGGTAGATTATGTTGAAAAATAAAAATAATTTCGAAATTATAAATTTGTTTTTTCATTGTTAGGGGCAAGAACTTTTCAGACCACCCTCATATATAGAGCTTCCGTAGCTCAGTCGGTACAGACAAAGCCCTTTGGTCAGAAAGACCTTGATTCGATTCCCATCCATGACATGAGGAACCTTCATCTGTTCTCTTTCAACTAAAGGTAAGTTTAGCCAGTCTCATACAGAGGTAGAGAGTTTTTTTCCACCAGGAAACTTGTTTTTTTTCACCCCTTAGAACAGGAAAACCAGCCACGTGAACACACACACACACAGATCTACAGACATAAGACACTCCTGGAATAAAGATTAACTCAACCTATTTCATAGGATTTCAGTTTTGAATGCCTACATGGTGAAGTGTAGGCATTCGAATGTAGTGTAGGTCTACATATGAGCATAAATCAGGATAGGAATCAATATATAATGTGGTTTTTTGTTGCAAACTGTGCTACATGTTTTTCAATTTGATACAAATGTCCTTCAGTATCGTTGTTATTGGAGTTTTTTTTTGTTGTTTAATCAATATCAAAGTGGCAAGGTCAGAGTCAGATGCAATCAGAGGTAGCAGAGAAGAAAAAGATAAGTTTTCGTTATTTTTATTAGAGTTTTCTATTTTATAATACACAAAGTAATTTGCAGTCGGTGATATTCTACTTAAAAACATAAAAAATGTTTAGTATAGTTGTATTAGTACTTGGTTCTTCGTGCACTATTTGAATGATGGTGGCAGCTGTAACTCAGTCTACTAATGGCTTGTCACCAAGTCCTCCCCCCATTTAAGGACTACATTTTGCATAGAATGCTATGGGATTTTGTAGAATGTATGCATTCCGGCAGTTGGATTTGTGGCAGGGAAGAAATTGGGGAGTGCATATATGAGTAAAATGTAGGAAATGGGAAGAACTTTATGAGTTGGATATTAGTATAACAAACTTCGGCAGCACTGTGACAGCGGCAAGAGAATACTGACCTAGAGAGATGAGTAGTGTGATAGAGGATGAGGATAACAAGCAGAATATAAATGAAAAATTAAAAGTGGGGAACATGGAAAGTTTGAATAATTGTGAAGTTTTCAGAGATGGTCTTAGTTGGGAGGATGAAGGGTGAGCAAGAGTAGGTAGCTTGCAGAGAGAGAGAGAGATATGGTGAAAGAGGAGGTGGAATGTCTCAGGAATGAGTTGAGAAGCATGACAGAAGAGATTAAGTGAATGGAAGTGATGAATGCAAAGCAAATCAGAATAGGAGTGAGAGAGAGAGATGGTAATGATAGAAGAGGAGAGAATAGAAACAGCAGAAGAGAGGGAATGAGAAAAATACATGGGAGTGCTAGAAGTAGGGAAACAAAGAAAGAAAGTGTTAGAGGAGAGAGAGAGAAGCAGATGAGCAAGGAAGGAACCGAACAGTAAGAGGGGGTGTATGGAGATTTGATGATCTGTGATGTGCAAGATAGAATGCCTGAGGAGTGTTTGCTTGGAGGAATGATAGAAAGTACAGCTATGGCAATTATGCAGGGTGAAAGGGTAGATGAGATGATTGTAATGGTGGGCACGAATGGCTTGAGAGGCAGTTTGAATCAGCTGGCAAGAGATCAGAAGTTCATACTTGAGGTTGTACAGAAGAAGACTCTGAGAGGAAAGATAGTGTGTGTGTTGCCCAGGTATGATAATGAAGAGCTGAGAAGAAGAGAGAAGAGCATTAATAACAAATTGTATGATAGCCAGAATGTGTCAAAAGAGAGGCTTGGAGTATGTGGATGCTTGGAGGGCATTTGAGGACAGAAAGGAACTATATGCGAGACTGCTTGCATTTGAATGAGGAAAGATGTAGGCATCTGGAGAGATTGCTGTTCTCTGAACGAGTCAATGCAGGGAAACTAGAATAATTGTGGTGGATGGTAGCAGGGGTGACCTCTTGAGGGAATAGGTGCTTGGAAGGAGGAGGAATACATTGGGTAATGCTAAATCCAGGAGATAATGATAGGTATAGAAACAGTGACATTTTTATTCTTTATGCTAATGCCAGGAGTATCTGGAATAAAGGAGATGGATTCATGGTGCTGATAGCATCAACCGGTCCAAATATCACTGGGATCTCTGAGATGTGGCTGACAGAAGATGATAAGAACAAGAATAGAAGTAGCAGGGTACAGCATTTTTTGACACGACAGGAAGGGAAAATGCAGTGGTGGAGTACTGCTTATGATAAGTGATGACTTATGTCCTCTCAGAGTGGAGGATTTGGAAGGCAGTGGCACTAATGGTTTTGAAAGGATATGGTGTGAGGTAGAGGTGGACAAGACAGGATATTTAGTGGGATGTTGCTATAAGGCAAGAAGCATAGAGGGTGAGGAGCAGGAGAATGTTTAGACAGTTGAGCTTGGCAAGTGCAAGAAGAATGACTGTTATGGGAGATTTTAACTATAGCAGTATAAATTGGGAAGAGGAAACTGTGTTTCAAATACTGAGTACTCTGGATGTCAATAAAGCTGTGGAACGATGAAATTTTGGTACACAGATTTTGAGAGAATGTGCTAAAGAACTGACAAATCCATTGACCTGGGTTTTTTCAATGAAAGTCTAACCAAGGGAAAGGTTCCCAAGGAGTAGAAGGAGGGTAAGATAGTGCCATTGCATAAGGATGGTAGCAGATTGGAAGTGTCAAATTATAGATCAGTTTGTGTTTCATCAGTTGCTTTTAAGATCTGAGAAATTAGTGAAAGTATTGCCTTTTATGACAAGAGCAGTTGATGATGGAAAGGCATATTCTGCCACTTTATTTGATTTTATAAAGACATTTAACAGGGTACCACATTATAAGCTGATAATTAAGTTGCAGCACATAGGTTTAGATGTCAAGTTAGGAACTGAATTCAATTCAGGATTGGCTATCTGATAGGTATCAGACAGTTGTGTATGGGGGGGGGGGGGGGCAATATTAACCTCCCTACTGGCTGAGGTGGATGAACTAGTGAGACTAAATTGTACTACTTATCATGTTATTCAACGGGTGTTACACAATTGAATTTAGATTTAGCTGGATGTTTATAGACATCATGGCCGGTTGGTGGGTGGGATTTAAGCAGGCAGATGGTTATAAGTGGGGGTCCCATAGGGTTCAGTTCTGGGACCTATATTATTTAACCTTTATATCAATAACATTATCAGTGGATTGCAAGGGGATATTCAGTTGTTTGCAGATGATGTAAAGCTGGGAAGTGGCATTAGTAATAGTGCAGTTGTAGTAGCACTGCAAGAGGATTTGAATAAACTGGACAGATAGGCAAATAAATGGGGAGATGTCAGTTTAATGCAGCAAAATGTGAAGTCTTGAAGTTTGGGATACATTGATGGGAGGCTGCATACTCTGTTGGAGGAACTGTACTGAAGGAAGTAGGGGAGGCAAGGGATCTGGGGGTGATGATTGATAGAAACCTGAAATTCATTGAGCATATTGCAAATGTGGTGAAGGTAACACAGAGGATTGCTGAGAAGGACACTGACCTGCAGAGATAAAACAGTTGTCATTCCATTGTATAAAGCCCTGATCAGGCCACACTTGGGCTATTGTTCTCAAATTTGGTCTGCAGGACTTGAAGGGGATAAATTAACTGTGGAAAGGGTACAGAGGCAAATAACAAAGATGGTATCAGGACATACAATGTTAGTTATGAAGACAGGCTGAGGGAATGTGGACTGCAAAGTTTGGTAGATGCAAGATGGAGAGGTGATATGACTGAGACTTTTAAACTGTTGAGAGGTGGCTACACTGGGGAGTTCTTTCACTTGGTGGAACAGAGGAAAGAAGCGAGGACAAGGGGCTATCCCTGGAAGGTACAACAGGAAGCTGTGAGCAAGAGGGTGAGGAGTGATTTCTTTGAATGGAGGGTGGTTGAACCATGGAGTGCATTATTTGATAGAGTGGTGAGAGTATGAATAGTCAATGAGTTGAAGGAGTGGTATGATGCTTTATGTTTTCTATGATGGGCCTCCCATGATCAGTCTTTTGACTCCATGGAGGCCTGAATCTTATTAATAATAAGAATTATCCTACCCCATGGAGTCAAAGACTTATCTAGGAGGTCTCTTTGTCATACACACAGCTCATTATACCTTAAATACATTCATATTCTCTGTAGACACCACATTCCATGCAAAAAAGCTGCTTCTCACTCCCTTGCTCACATCCTCCTTATACAGCCTCCAGGGATGACCTCTTGTTCTAACCCCTGATCTCCCACCATTTTTGAAAAATTTCTTCAATGTTAATCCTATAGCAACCCCTTGCCAACTTGTACATTTCTATAACATCATCCCTGTTCCTTCTATCCACTAGACTCTGTAAATTGCATCTACTCAATCTTTCTTCAACATTCCAGAGATCAAAAACTACTTTAGTCAGTCGCCCCTGGACCCTTTCCAACATCTCTTCATTATTTTGAAAACCAGGTGACATCTGTGCACAGGAGTCCATATGTGGTCTAATCAAGACCTTAAACAATGGAACAAGAATCCCCTTTACTTCTTCATCCTCTGCATCATTCCCAGAATTTTTGTCCTTACAATTTTGGCAACGTGTCCTCTAAATTTTAGATCCTTATCCACCATCATCCCAAGATCTACTTCATCCACCTCCAACAATATATCCCCACCAAGCATAAATTCTACATCCCATCTTTGTTTCCCAAATTTTGAAACCTTACATTTTGCAATATTGAACTGATATCCCCATTTTTGTCACTCTTTTTGTAAGGCCAGAACATCTGCGCTACTCCACATAGTTTTCGCCAACTTTGCATCAACTGCAAACAGCTGAAGATCCCCATCAAAATCTTCCCCAGTATCATTAACATACAGGATAAACAGCTATGGTCCTAAAACAGACCACTGAGGCACACCACTAGTGACTTTCCTCTTCCAGGATATTGCTCCCACATACGCATTGCCAATACCCATCAGACAGCCAATCTCCAATCCAATGCACTAGTCTGATATCCAACTCCATCCACTCTTGTTTGACTATCAACTCATCATATGGAAATCTATCAAAAGTCTTTTCAAAATCTAATTATAATACTGTATATCCAGCTCCTTTGTCCAATGAAGCCGTTTTCTTCTTCTTAGTCCTTAATTTCAATCAAACTTCAGCAATCAGTAAATTATGATCAGTTTCACAATCTGCACAAGTAGTGTTTTTTTTTGTTGCTTTGATAGCACTTCTCTATCTTCTATTACCATAAATATAAACTATCTATAATTTCTGCACTCCCTTGCCTGATAAAATCCATGAATATCACATGTGATTGTGTACATGGATTGTGAACATTCCGTGTATTCAATCTTTTTTATTATTATTATTAATATTATTATTCAAGCTTCCATGGAGTCAAAAGACTCATCATTGGAGGTCCTTCCTAAGAAACACAAAGTCTATCATACCACTCCTTGAACTCATTGACCATTCTTGCTCTCACCACTCCATCAGGCAATGCATTCCATGGTTCAACCACCCTTCATGCAAAGAAACCACTCCTCAGCCTCTTGCTCACAGTTTCCTTTCATAACTTCCAGGGATGGCCTCTTGTCATCGCTGTTCAACCAAGCGAAAGAACTCCCCAGTGTCAACCCTGTAACCACCTCTCAACAGTTTAAAAGCCTCAATCATATTACCTCTCCTTCTTCTATCCACTAAACTCTGCAGTCCACATTCCCTCAGCCGATCCTCATAGCTATCATTGTACAGTCCTGAAACCATCTTTGTTATCCGCCTTTGTACCCTTTCCACAGTTAATTTATCCCTTTCAAATCCTGGGGACCAAATCTGAGAACAATAGTCCAAGTGTGGTCTGATCAGGGTCTTATAAAATGGAATGATAACTGTTTTATCTCTGCAGGTCAGTGTCCTTCCATCATTGCAGCAATCCTCTGTGTTACCTTCACCACCTTTGCAATATGTCCCCTAAATTTCAGGTTTCTATCAATCATCAACCCCAGATCTCTCTTGTCTACCCTACTTCCTCCAGTATAACTCCTCTCATAGAGTATGCAGTGTCCCATCAATGTTTCCCAAACCTCAAGACCTTACATTTTGCTGCATTAAACTGACATTCCCATTCATTTGCCCATCTATCTAGCTTATTCAAATCCTCTTGCAGGGCTGCTGCATCTGCACTATTACTAATAATCCTTCCCAGCTTCGCATCATCTGCAAACAACTGAATATCCCCTTGCAATCCACTGACAATGTCATTGATATAAAGGTTAAACAATACAGATCCCAGTACTGAGCCCTGTGGGACCCCACTTGTAACCCTCTGCTTCCTTGAAACTGCCCCACCATACACAACTCTCTGATACCTATCGGACAGCCAATCCTGAATCCAGTTGACCAATCTGACATCCAGCCCCATGTGCTGCAACTTCACTACTTTCTCCAAGATCTTACTAACTACTGATGACACACAACCTGGTCTATAATTAGACACTTCCAGTCTGCTACTGCCCTTATGCAATGGCACTATCTTACCTTCCTTCCATTCCATGGGCACCTTTCCAGCAGGCCAGACTTTCATTGAAAAGCCAGGTCAAAGGCACTGTCAGTTCCCTAGCACATTCTCTCAAAACTTGTGGTGAAATACCATCCAGTCCCACAGCTTTACTGACATCCAGAGTGCTCAGTATTTGATACACTCTCCTCCTGTACCTCTAAACCTTGAATCTGTCCTATCCCTCTAGCATTAAAACTGATTCCTCCAGGATGAAATACTCCAATAAAGTGTTCATTGAACAATTCTACTATGTCCTCTGCATCAGTCACTCTATTACCATTTTTATCCCCCAAGGTGGACGGGTCTCCGTCTTTCCCACCGGAACTTACGGCACTTCTGGTCCCCGATCTCTCGTGGATGGATCACGCAGGATGAAGAAAAGGAAGCCTTGTTGAGAGTCAATATTTGCAATAAAGAAATTGTTCTCAACACAAAACTCTTAACATTCTTTCCTCTACTTCAGTCTCCAATCCAAAAAACAATATTTCTTTATCTCTTACTTTTGCATTCCAATCTCCTAATGTCAATAGAAAATCTGTCTCATCAATACAGATTTTCTATTGACATTAGGAGATTGGAATGCAAAAGTAGGAGATAAAGACTGTTGGAATCTAAAATAAAATTATTTCACTACCTCTTTGCTTGCATCTGAAGTGGGTGTATACACATGTATTAGTGTGACATTCACTGGATATGCCTTAATTCTGATTTGGATTATTCTGGCAGAACTGGGTTGTATCCTAAAGTGTATTTTTATACTCTCTTCTAGTATGAATGCCACTCCATTTCTTCTAAAATTTTCATGTACAGAGTAACAAATCCTAGAGTCTTTAGTATCAAAGTGACCAGTTCTAGTGTAAGTTCACTAATTTCTAAAATCTTAACCAGTGTTCATCTAATTTCTTTCTTTAATATATACTTCTTACATCCTATGATCCTATTTTTGTAAATTGATAAAGCAGAGGCATCTTCTTCTGAAATTAACACTATCAGAAGATGAACTTCCCAAAGCCTTTAATCTGGCTTCATCATTCTGGTTGTTTTCATTGAAATATGACAAGAATGTATATTTAAGTATTGGAAATCAGAAAAAAGCATATGAAACAATGCTGAAAAATGCTGTTTTCAAAATATCAGAATTATATAATGTACACAGGACTTAATACAAAGCAATACATAGTCTATATTTAGTTTGTATCTCAGCAGTTAGAACTGGAAAGAGGCAAATGAAGATGGTCTGATGTAAAATCATATGCCAAATAAAGACGTACACAATTGCCACTGTGATTTATCATCTGTATGGATCACATTATGAAGGAAAGTGGCATTAGAACTGATATGAAAATCAGATATGTTAATCTCAGCTCTTTATTTTATGCTGATGATGCTATACTCTTAAATAAATTTACCATGTCTGCAGACCTCCTAAACTAAACTGAATAACCACTGTAACAATTCTGTATGCAAATCAGGAATATAAATTAAGATATGAAAATAAGTAGGAACGCTGAAACACATCAACTACATCTCAAATGAGCTGCAGAAACAATAAAAACATTTCTGCTATTTATTCAATTTTTAGTGAAGATGGAAAATTAAATATGGAAATAAACAAAATAAGCAAAGCTGTGTATGGTAAGAAACCAACTGAATAAACTTACATATAATAAGGCAGAAGAAAATAGCCCAAACACTAAGATAGCTGTTACAAAATGCTGTTCAAATCAATTTTAACTTGGTTCTGAGCATTGGATTAGAAATAAATCAAATAACTAGAGACCACATACATAAGAGTCATGATCAGAATTAGAGGAATGAACAGATAGCATCAATGGCAGAATTATATTAAAAATAAAAATATTCAGAGGGAACTAGAGCAGAGTTAATCTCAGGCGGTATGGTGATTTAAACAGAATGAATGAACAAACAAGGAATGATTAACAAAACAGGTGGATTGATGCAATTAGAAGTGTCTCTTAGAAGGCCAAAATACAATATCTGACAATATTGGAATCCTGACAGAGATAGTCAAGTATGAGGAAAAACTATCAAAAGGAAGACAGTGATAATGTGAACTTTTCATGCAGTACTATCATAGTAACCTGTACAACTCTTGAGAGTACAAACTAGGAATTTGACGATGATAATAATAATAATAATAATGAGGAAAGTTATTGTTTCTGTTACGTGGACATCTCCTGTGGCAACACATTCCATTTATCTTCTACTCGTCAAGCAAAAAATTTAGTCCTTCGACTATCTCTTGCTAACTACACTCTTAACCAAGCTACTGGTCAGGAAGTATATATACGTCTACATTACCATGGATGCGAAGTGCATATTAAAATTGTAATACCATTGATATTACATTGAAATTTATGATGGATACAAAGCTTCTGAGGATGCGTATTTGATCTTTTAATGGCCAGTAAGGTGGTTAAACAACATCCAAAGGTGCCTTCTTTTTCTTTCATGCCCAGTAATGCAAAATCTAGGCAACCAATTTTCTGCACAACAGTACTGATGTGCATTTATCCAAATAAATGCATTCACTATTATTATTATTATTATAGCAGTATACCTCAAAATAGTTCAAGTACTCATTAGGGAGGCTCCATGACATGGAATTACTTAGACGACCTTCAGAAATATATTCACAGAAATTCTACCAAGAGCATATTCCACTTGCTCTCAACAGTGGGCAGTGAAGTCAAGAGAGAGAGAGAGCGACCCTCTTTCTGCAGACTAAAACAGAATAGTTTCTCACTCCCACCAGAAAAAAAAAGGGGTAGAAACCCATTATATATACTGAACACAATATTAATTGACTCAACTGGATAAGCATATAGTGAAGCTGTCTGAAAGGTCAGAAAAACTGGGACTTTGTGATGAACTCAACTAGTTAAAAAAGGTAGTCTGATAACAGAAGAAGAAGAAGAAATAAAAGCTTCTGGCAAGAAAACCAACTTGTGCTCTTTGCAAATAAAATAAAATATATAAGAAAGTTAAGTTATATTAAATTTAAATAGACAGAAGTCATGAAAATATTTTGGAAAGAATACAGATTTTTTTTCTGGGGGGGGAGAAAGGTTCTCTCCAAAGTGAAATCAGTAAGCAGAAATAGCAAAGCATATCTGGTAATGGAGCTGCCCTCTACATTCCAGCCTATGGCTAAATTTAGTTCAAAATAAATGAATTTTATTTTAAAAAAGCATAAATGGAACTAAGAGTGGAGAGATAATGAATAAAACTAACAATGGATTTTGATTAATAGAATAAAAAGGAACAAAATGTATAAAATATATACAAAGTGAGAAGAATGATAGTGTGCTGGCCATTTCATAGGAGTCTTCTTCATATTTTATACAGAGCAAATCTGCTTCCAACATCTTTATTCCTTATGAGCTTGCCACATTGCTCAGGATTATGTATTAAGAGGAGTTAGGCTGGTCTGAGAAAACCCTTCCATTGTGATATCCTGAAGTGAATAGATCTAAAAGTGAATTACTGTGTTTATTTACAAATTCCAAGAATATCAGAAATAAGGATGATTAAATGATTTTGATAATTGAGTTTATTCACTCACAAATTGTTGAATAAGTGAAACATAGTTGGATAGTCTATAGCCGGTCCTACCCATGCCACTGGTTGGATGTGATTTCCTCACACTTGCCCATGCCAGATTGCTTTTATCACCAAGACTAGAATAACAATTAAATTTATTCAAAACGCAACATGTTTCATCGGATTGTCCGACTTCTTCAGGCGTGGGAACACAGAAAGCCAATAAACACTATAAGAGACCGTATCACTATACAAACGACTATTATAAAATTCAATTAGTTTTGAACTGTAGCTACAGTCCGTGTTGAAGTTCTATTGTTAAGCAGCTGCGTGCGTCTGATTTCACGAGTGTGCCAATATCGGATAGCAGAGCTGAAAGAGTATGGTAGATTATAGCTAAGGTTATTATTTATGTGATGAGGGTCCATAACGATTTCCTTAGACTCGACTATGCGGCGCTCCACCTCATCACAGCATATATGAAGGTTTGAGGTTGTTGTCCAGTTTATCTCATGTTGATGGCCTTCATCATTTGTGTTTACTGAAAACAGTACATGGCTTGACAGGGCACTTGCTCTAGTTCTTTTGTAGGCAATGTCCCTTTGGTGTTCTTCCACACGTAGGAGGATGGATTTTTCAGTTTGGCCATAATATTGCTTCCCGCAGTCAAATGTGATTTTGTACACTTCTGGGAATTGTAAATGGTTGTGAGCTTGTTTGTATTTTGCTTAAAATCTATCTTAGTTTTAGAAAAACAGGTTTTTATGTTGAACTTTCGTAAAATTCTTCTTAGTTCGTGGAGAGCGAGCTGATATATGGTAAGGAGATATAACCTTTGGGATTGTCTTGTGTTTCTGAGTTGTTTTGATGGCAGCAGTATAGATGCTTATTAATAGTTTTCGACGAGTAGCCATTACTTGTGAAGGTTCTTTGTAGATGTTGTAGTTCATTTTTTAGCTCTTCATCATCTGACAGTATAGATCTGGCACGATGTACTAGGGTTGAGATGATACCCACTTTCTGTGCAGGATAGTGATGTGAGGACACATGCAGGTATCTATCTGTGTGTGTGTAGATTTTCTAAAGATTGAGATTTTAATAGAATCAGATGTCTTAGTAAGTCTTACATCCAGGAAGGGAAGCGATCCATTTTCTTCAACCTCCATTGTTAATTTGATATCTTGGTGGAAGTTGTTTAAATGATTTAAAAAAGACTGAGGGTTATCGGTGCCATGTTCCCAGATAAGAAATATTTCATCTACAAATCTCAGCCAAATTTTTGGTTTAAGAGTTGCTGAGGAGATTGCCTTTTGTTCGAAATCTTCAAAAAAGATGTTAGCTAATATAGGAGACAGGGGGATTCCCATTGCCAATCCCTTATTTTGTTTGTAGATTTTCTTCTCATATTGAAAGTAGCTGGAGTGAATGCAATGTGATAGCATGGAAAACATCTTTTTTGAAATCTTGTTCTTTAAAATATCGAGAACCTCTTGAGTTGGCACGTTTGTAAAGAGAGCCACCACGTCAAAGCTCACCATGATATCTGAAGGCTGGAGTTTTAAATTTTTGATTTTCGAGATGAAATCTGTTGAGTTTTTTATATATGAAGAAGAATTTCCTGTAAAACCTTTGAAAGATGAAGCCAGAAACTTAGATAAGTTGTAGGTAGGCGAGTCAATACTATCTACAATTGGTCTCAGTGGGCAGTTTTCCTTGTGCTTTGGGAGACCATATAATCTTGGGATGAGTGGATGTAAAGAGCGAGTGGCAAGGCATATGTTTCGTGGAAGTTCTGTGGCTTTTTGTAAGAGATTGTTTGTTTTGTTATGTATCTCCCTAAACATAACTTAACTTTCTTATATATATATATTTTTATTTTATTTGCAAACATCTGCTTCCAACATCTGCTCTCTTTATACAAATATCTCCCCATTCCACTGTTATTTCCCTGGTCATCTCACACCCACAAAGCTTCACAGTTAAACCAAGCCTTGAAAAGTAAACAAAATTTCATCAAAATGCAATCAACATTGCTCATCTTATTTTCAACTCATTTTTTTTTGAGAACTGTTTCCCAACAGTCTGGCACCAAGCAGAATACATCATTTGGTACCTATCACATGTTTAGGTTCATAAATTTCCAATTATAAAAGAATCAAAACACACACACACACACATATTATAACTACTTACCTGTCTCTGATGCTGAAAGATCTCTGTGCTTCCAAAGTGTCAATAAATACCAACAGAAAACCCTTATTATTCAGCAGCTGCTCAAAATGTCCCATTGCTAGTTCATAATTACTGTAATATTTTCTATTATCTCTCTGCAAATAAAGGAAAATTAAAATTGATATTTTGTGTTACTTTCTCTCTCTCTCTCTGTAATTAGTGAAAACTAAAATGGATACTAAATTAGAGTGAAATACACTAAAGCATTACTGTGACATATTATAAAATAACATGTCAGAGTAAAGTGTCGGTGTGTTTCACTGTCAGATGCATGAATGCAATTTAAGGTAATGGTTTAGAGGAATAGTTCCCAAATTCTGGCTTTTGTTCATAATTGTTCATCCTTTTCTGAACTTTGTTTTTTCAGAAAAGCCTTTGTTGTCATCCCTCCAATTCATGTCATTAAAGGCATTAAAAGTCCTTTTCCCTGCAACTAGGGTGGAAGAAGAAACAAACCATGAAAAACACAGTTGACATGACATGTCAACTGTGTTCGGGGAGGTAGCATTTTCCTGCCATTTACCAACCCCAGACTCATCTGTCAGACTGCTAGATGGTGAAGCATTACTCCACGGAATGCATTTCCACTGCTCCAGAGTCCAATGACAGTGAGCTTTTCAACACTCCACCTGACACTTGCCACTGCCCTTGCTGATATTAGACTTGTGTTCAACTGCATGGCCATTGAAATGCATGTTCTTCAGCTCCTAATGAACAGTTGTGATGCTGGCACTGCTTGCAGAGGCATTTTGAAACTTGTTGTTTCAACTGAGGACAGGTGATTTTTTTGTGCCACATGCTTCAGCACTTAGCTATTCCGCTCTGTGATTTTATATCACACCTACCAGGTCATGACAGTATTGTTGTTGCTTCAAGGCATTTCAACTTCACAACATCACATACAGTTGATTGGGGTAGCTGCAGCAGGGCAGAAATTTACTGAACTGAGTTGTTGCAAAGGTGGCATTCTATGATAGTGCCACATTAAAAGTCACCGAGCTCTTCAGTACAGTCCATTTTATAATTAACGTTTGTCTATGAAGATCACAAGACTGTGCGTTTCCTTTTATACCTGTATGAGCCAAATATGTGATATATATATATATATATATCACATATTTATATATATATATATATTTATATTTATATATTTATATATATATATATATATATATATATATATATATATATATATATATATAGCTATGTTCACCACTATGAAAGGATGTCCAGATATTTTTGATGAGATAGTGTAGAACACATATTGTAGATAGAGTAGGCATTCAGAACACACACAGTTTACAGACAAAAAAATACTAGTGATAATGGACAGTAGATGGCATTGGTGTAGATGATGATATGGTAGTGGCAGTTTTGCTGTAGTTGGTGGATTTAAGTGGTGGAGACAGAGTTGTAGAGTAGGTGCTCTCCCTTGATGAGTCTTTAAGACCCCTTGGAGGCATCACAAAATAATAACAATAGTGTAGGTGAACATTAATTATTAATGTTAAATTAATTAAAATAAAAAAATTAATTTATTTAGGGTAGATCATCTGTTTCTTTTATTTCTAGTGACATTTACTCCTCTTTCCTCTACTTTCAAAGACATAATATTCATGACAATGAACCATTTTGAAAATTCTATACCATTCCCCACATTTGATGTTCATGCTGTCCAATGTAATGACCTTGTTCTCACTATCATGCCATCCTTATTCACTGCAGGACAGAAATTATATGAAAAAGACATTCACAACAATCTAGGAGGCTTGGCAGCATATGCACAATCAATGCAAGCTTCAAAATTTAGTAAAAGACACATCTGTATCAAATCCACAAAGCTCCACAATCCCAACTATCACAAATAAACAAAAATTAACCAAGAGACACATGATATCAACAAATATTACACAAAATTAGACCTGTCTTTGCTTGCTGCTCTACACAGCCTTATAAGAATTTTCCTCTCATAGCCTCAATCTTTCCTATTATTATTTTCTTGAGCATTTCCAAAGGGTCAAAGCCTCATCATGGAAAGTTTGTATTAACCATTATTCATACAATACTTATCATCAGGCCCGGCTGGTGGCATGTGCAAAGTGTGCAACATACACAGGCGCCGCAGAAGAAAAGGCTCCTAAAAGATGTTAAAAAAATATGAGATAAGAGTTTAAACAAACAACGAATGGTACATATAATTATGAATGTACGTCGTCTTCTGTTCGGGCACCTTCAGATCTTCCCAGAAACGAACAAATAAATTCTGAAATTGTATCCTGGACCCAATTATATCACTGTAATTTTTTATTAAAATTTACGAAAATATAGCAGAACTATCCATAGGTAACATTATACTGTAAAGCGGTTTTCATTTGTTTTTTATTTCCTGTTCGTTTTATTCACACTTTATTCAAAAAAAACTTTTTTGGAAAGGCGCTGAACATTAATCGCACACACAAGAAAAATACTAGGTGCCGGCGATGCTTATCATACTTTTCAACTAATTCACTGACAAAGCATTCACAACAGTCTCTGGCAACCCATTCACCACCTGCCAAGCAAAAATCTAGTGTCCTCACATCCTTGCTAGCCACATTCTTACGCAATCAATTTCCAGAGGTGATGACCCCCCCCCCCCCTTCTGCCATATATTGAAAAAAAAAATGTTCTGTGTCAATCCTATAAAATCCCTTTAATAACTTACGTTTCTGTCATTTCCTGTCTTGTCCACTTATCAACTAGTCTTTGTAATCCACAAATCTTTAATCTGTCCTCACAGGATGCATTCATACTCCTGTCATAATCTATTTGTAATCTCGAAATCCAGGTGACCAGATCTGTGTGAACCAATCCTCATGTGGTCTTATTAAAGTCTTATAAAGAGGAATAATAACTGCCTATCTCTGCATGCCAGTGTACTCTTCAACATCCAAGTAATCTCATGAGCTATTCTAGTTATCTTTCAGTATATTCTATAAATTTCAACTTCCACTCTACAATCATACCCAAATCCCTGGCTTCAATTTCCTGCAGTCCAGTTTTCATATATGAGGGTGATCTGAAAAGTTCTCGGCCTTATCCATAGATGGCAACACTATTGCCAAGAGATTTTTTTTTCTAAGTTGTTATATCTGTCATAAGCATTCATGTGAAATTGCAAGTCATTCTAGCAAGTAGTAGTAGTTTGTTTTATACAGCTGTCTGAAGCAAAAGTGTTGTCTGTATCCCTTGAAATGGATAAAACAGAGTATCATGCAGTTATAAAATTCTTTACAAAAGAAGGTTTAACGCCAAAAGAAGTTCATTCGCAGTTCATACAAGTTTATGGGTGCTCTTCTCCTTCGTTTCCGACAATTAAGAAATGGGTTGCTGAGTTTAAACGTGGCTGTACCAGCCTTGAAGATAATTCACGTGAAGTAAGTCCAAAAAGTGTAACAACACTAGAAATCACTGATCAAGTGCATGATATGGTATTGCATGACCTGCGAGTCAAAGTGCATGAAATTGCTGAGACAATAAACATTACAAAAGAACATGTGGGATATTTTTGTTGGAAAATGCACTCGCATGAAAATCTCTGAACAGAGCTTAGAGCGTTTTAACAAGAATAAAATTGATTTTATGCATCAATTTATTACTATGGATGATAGTTGGATTCACCATTACACACCAGAATCCAAACAGCATCAGTGGACAGAAGCGGGTTGTTCGGCGCCAAAGAAGACAAAATTGGTTCCATCAGCAGGAAAGGTCATGGCATCGGTGTTTTGGGATGCTAAAGGCTTGTTTATTAATTATCTTGAAAAAAGTAAAACAATAACAAGGGAATATTATTCCAATCTTTTAACCAGACTAGACAAAAACATTTGTGAGAATTTTGCAGAAGAAAAAAATCATCTTTCATCAGGACAATGCACCCATCCACAAAAGTGTTTTAGTAATGAGAAAATTAAGGGATCTGCACTATGAATTGTTGGAGCATCCAACCTGTTCCCCAGATTTGGCTCCCTCTGACTTCTATCTCTTCCCAAAACTAAAACTCTTCCTTGCTGGTCAGCGTTTTTCTTCAAATCAAGAGGTGATTGCAGCTGTAGAGAGGTATTTTGCAGATCTTACTGAGAACCACTACAGGGACAGGATAATGGCACTGAAGCATCACTGGAATAAATATATTCTTAACGGAGATTATGTTGATAAATAAAAAATAATTTTGAAATTATAAATTCGTTATTTAAATTAAGGGGATATTAAATCCCACATTGTTTTAAAACCGAATAAGAAACTCAAAGATTGGAATCAGAGAGTTTCATGCCGAATATAGTAATAGTAAACTATAAAAGTACCAGTGATTACTAGCGTGAACTAATGCAAGTAGTCCTAGTATGTAGTACAATACCAGGCAACTCGCAGCAAAAGTGGTAAAGTTCTGATCGCTATTCTTGGTATTTTCCATAATGTAAAAACACATTTCCTAGAAAATGTATGCTGTTATTACATTATGGTGGGAGGTCACTACCCAGACTGGTTTCAGCCTTTTTTGAGGCTTCATCAGTGAGTAGCTAGACCAAATTAATACCAAAGGGTATAGTGAAAAGAACTTATATACTCTGCTATAAGAGTTGTCAAATAGGTGCACCCATTAAGTTACTTAAATATAAAGAGCCAATAGGCTTCATTTCGGCAATATAAACATTATTTAAATTAAGGGGATATTAAATCCCACATTGTTTTAAAACCTGAATAAGAAATTCAAAGATTGGAATCAGAGAGTTTCATGCTGAATATAGTAATAGTAAATTATAAAAGTATCGGCGATTACTAGCGTGAGCTAATGCAAGTAGTCCTAGTACGTAGTACAATACCGGGCAACTCGCAGATAAATTCGTTTTTTCATTGTTAGGCCGAGAACTTTTCAGACCACCCTCATAAGTGGTACTCAAATTGGGATCTGTACATCACATAATAAATGACTTTACACTTTTTAAACTGGTATCAGTTATTCTTTGCACACACTGCACTGAATATGATACACAAAGATGATACAGAGATCCTGCAGGATTTCTATATCATCTTCAATGTAGTCTAGGCAAAGAAAATTTCCCCATAAATTATTACCTATATCATTAATGTACAAATTAAACAGCAGCAGCCCAAATATACCTGATGTATACCACTAGTCACCTGCTGTTTCCTGGATTCAATTCTCAATTATATTACTCTTTCATGCTTGTCACTCAGCACCCTCATATCCATATCACTAGCTTTGTATTCATCTCAATTTGCTTCAAGTTATGTAACAGAGTTCCATGTGTTATCATGTCAATGCCTTTGCAAGGTCCACAAATAGCCATTTCCTTTATCAAACTCAACTGTCACTTTTTTATAATGGGGGTGCTAGTGGGTCAAGCGCTACGGACGTGTTTTGAAGAGCTCCTGATTCAGATAAGTTTTACTAAGAATAATTAAGTATATATGCATAATTGTTTAAGTAAGAGTGGCTGTAAACGTTGTACGCTACCGATATTATTAGTGTGGGGTTTTTATTCTTGCCTAAACTAAATACGAAATCGTTAATATCAGACCTAGTAACCTGCAGAGAAAAAAAAAATGGCGGCGGCATTGTCATTCCATGATTTTAATTTAGATTTCAGTCATTTCGTTAAGTGTGAGGTCTGTTATATGTATTCCTTCGATTACATAAATGATTTGTGGATGTTTAGTGCAGATGGAAGAAGGGTGTGTGCGAAATGCGACCTGAACAAGGAATTGATGAATGCGAATATGAAATTGATGACAGAAAGTGCTAGTATACCGATTGTGTCGCGAGTGCACATTTGAAAGAGAAGGATGGTGAGCAGAACAGGCGAAAAAATGTTAAAAAATCAGGAAAAAAGAAAAAGAGCGATTTGACAACCATAACAGATGTTAAAAGGGATGAAAGTGAGGCGGAAAGAAACAAAATTGAGAGAACGAATGAAAGTAGAAATGGCGTGATGCAGAAATTGCAAGTAAAAAAAAATCGAAAGAATGAATGATAGCGAAAAAAGAATGAATGATGGCGAAAGTTGGACGCATGTTGGAACGAAAGTACGGAAACAAAGAAAGATATGTGAGAGTGAAAGTGAGAAGAATGATAGTGAAAGCTGGACGTATGTTGGACTGAAAGTACGGAAACAAAGAAGGATGAATGAGAGGGAAAGTGAGAAGAGGGGGTCGAGAGTTAGAAAGTTAGAAAGATTTAATGATAGAGAGAATGTGTCATGAGGTTTGGAAGGTGAATTGGATTGGATGAAGCAAGAAATGAAATGGATGTGGAATGAAATTAAGAGAATTCAAGTCAAAACTATTAAAATAAATCATGATAGTATGAAAGAGTTAACGAAAGATGAGCGAGTGGCGTTGTATGGCGACTCCATTATTAAAGGTGTGCTAGAGGATAAAATGCACAAGATATGTTTTCCAGGCGGTAAAATGAGTAGAGTGATTGAGGCATTGAATATGAGGCAGGAATGAGCAAAAGAGTTAATTGTATTAATTGGTACAAATGATTTGAGAGAGAACAAAGAGCATGTCAAAATGAATGTCAGGAGACTGCTTGGAAAGATAAAAGAGAATAGTGTGACAAGAAGGGTAGTCAGTGTGTTGCCTAGGTATGATTGTGGTGAAATGAGGCGGAGAGCAAGGATTATGAATGATATTCTGGCTGAAATGTGTGAGAAGATGGGAGTACAGTTTGTTAATGTGTGGAATGAGTTTGAGGGACGAAGTGAGCTATATGGGAGCGATGGAATGCATTTGAGTGGTTATGGTGTGAGTCGCTTGGAGAGACTGCTGCTGGAAAGTGGAGAAGTGAATAGAGAAAATGAATCTGATCGAGAGGGGAGTGATGTGGAAGAGCAGGAGAGTAAGACAGGAGAGATTGAAGAAGTGGAAATGAATGGGGAAGTAAGTGATATGAGTATAGAAAATGAGAGAATGGGTGTGCAAGAGGAGCAGGGAAACGGGGAGGCTCAGGGTGGACAGGGATACGCAGTGTGAGAAAGGTGGATGCTCCAAGAGGAGGTGGGAGCATGTGTAGGCAGGAAAGTAATGGGATGATCAGGGATCAAAAGGAAACAGATGGAATTGCAAAGGGTTCTAAAATGAAGAAGCAGAAAGGGAAATGGCCCCAGTCCAGCATGGAGAGATCACATCGAGTGAGTGGTATCAGTGGAAGTAGCTGTAGATCCAGAAATGAGTTGTTGTGTTTGTATACCAATGCTAGAAGTATAAGAAACAAGGCGGATGAAATGGTTGCACTAATTGCATCTGTGCACCCAGAGATTGTCGGAATAAGTGAGACATGGTTAGATTAGATTGACATCCTGACAGGAATAGAGATGGAAAGGTATGATGTGTTTCGTGAGGATAGAAGGGGTAAAAAGGGGGAGGAGGAGTGCTATTGATGATAGAGAAAGAGTTATGTCCATACAAGGTAGAGATGCAAGAGGGGAAATGGGGCCAGTGGTTTTGAGGCAGTATGGTGTGAGATAGAAGTGAATAGAATCAAATACTTGGTGGGATGTTGTTATAGACCTGGTAATGTGGATGGTGGTGATAGTGAAATGAATAGTCAAATAAGCCAACCAAATAAGAAAAGGGTGATCATTATGGGTGATTTTAATTATGGCAATATAGACTGGAATGAAGAGATAGCAACTGGAAGTAAAGAAAATGAGTTTCTTGAGTTTTTGAGGGATAACTACCTCAGACAGTATGTAACAGAGGGCACACAAGGATTAAGGGTCTTGGATTTGGTCATCTCATCGGAGGATGTAATTATCAATGAGGTATCAAATCATCCACCAATTGGTGAAAGTGACCATGAGGTGATTACTTGGGTGGTTGCCAGCAGTGCAACGACCCCTGTGAAAAAAAGGGTATATGTGGAACTACAAGGGGGGGGGGGGTGATTATGAACAGCTCAGGAGACAGCTTGCAGGTGTAGCATGGAACAAGGAGTTAGCTGGAAAAGAGATCAATGCAGCTTGGGGGATTTTCAAAAAATATTTAGTAGATGCAATGTCTAAATGTATACCATGGGTGAGAAGGTTAAATAAGGTAGGTGTGAGATGGATGAATAAAGAGATTAAACATGCAATACAGCGAAAAAGGGCATTGTGGAGGCAGCATAAGAGAAGTGGAAGTAACCAATTTCATGAGGTCTACAAAGACCAGGCAAGGAGGGTGACTTGGTTGGTGAGAGTAGCTAAAGAGAGGTATGAACAGCAGTTAGCTAATGAAGCCAAAAAGAATCCTAGGGAGTTTTTCGATATGTAGCCAGCAAAAGAAAGAATGATTATGGAAGGATGACATTGATTGGAGGAAATGGTATAAAGACAGCTGTTGCAGAATGTGTGGTGGAGATACTTAATGAGCAGTTCATAAAGATCTTTCAATCTTGTGAATGTGACTTCATGGAGATATTAAGAGCAGTTGATGATGGGGAGGAGAGACTGACTGTAAGTGAGCAAGAGGTGTTTGGGGAGTTGAGTAAACTAGATGTTAATAAGGCTGTGGGACTTGATAATATATCACCGCGTATTCTGAAGGAATGTGCCAGAGAGTTGACACCTGCCTTGACATATTTTTTTAATACGAGTCTTGCACTTTGTCAAGTCCCTAAAGAGTGGAAGGAGGGCAAGATTGTGCCACTTCATAAAGGAGGTGATCGAACTCAAGCATCAAACTATAGGCCTATCTGTGTGTCAAGTGTTGTGGTTAAGTTGTTGGAGAAGCTTGTGAGAACTAGGATCCAGAGTTGGGTTGACAACAATGGTATAATCTTTGATAGACAGCATGGATTTGCTAAAGGGAGGTCATGTTTTAGTAATCTACTTACTTATTACAATAAAGTGACTGCTTCCTTGGACAGAGGAGAAGGATACACAGTAATATACTTGGATTTAGCAAAAGCTTTTGATAGAGTACCTCATGATAAGCTGACAGTTAAACTAGAGCAGATGGGATTGGATATTAGATTAGTGCACTGGATTGGAGACTGGCTATCTGATAGGTATCAACAAGTTGTGTATGGGGGTGCGATATCCAGGAAAAGGAAAGTCACTAGTGGAGTGCCTCAGGGGTCTGTTTTAGAGCCATTACTGTTTAACTTGTATATTAATGATATTGGCGAAGATTTGTATGCAGATATTCAGTTGTTTTCAGATGATACAAAGTTGGGACGAACCATTAAGAGTAGTGAAGATGTTGTGGCTTTGCAAGAAGACTTGAATAAATTGAGTGATTGGGCAAGCAAATGGGGATGTGAGTTCAATGTTGCAAAATGTAAGGTTTTAAAATTTGGAAAACAAAGATGGGATGCAGAATTTATGCTTGGTGAGAATATATTGTTGGAAGTAGAGGAAATAAGAGATCTGGGGGTGTAGGCTTTGATTAGGCTTTGATTAGGCCACACATGGACTATTGTGCCCAGATTTGGTCACCAGGTTTTCAGAAGGATGAAGAGATGTTGGAAAGGGTCCAAAGACTAAGGTAGTTTCTGACCTCTGGAATGTCGAGTATGAGGAAAGATTGAAAAGATGTAATTTGCAGAGTCTAGTGGAGAGAAGGAAGAGGGGAGATATGATAGAGCCCTACAAGTTGGTAAGGGGTTGTTATAGGATCAATGGTGGAGATGTTCTACAGAGAATAGTGGGAGATCAGGGGAGAACCAGAGGTCATCCCTGGAAACTGTATAAAGAGGGTGTGAGTAGGAGAGTGAGAGGCAGGTTTTTTTTCGTGCAGAGTTGTGAGTGATTGGAATGCCTTGCCTGAGAGTGTGGTGTCTGCAAGGAGTTTGAATGTGTTTAAGAAGCGGTATGATGAGATGTGTGTGAGATAAAAGGACCTCCTAGATGAGTCTGACTTCATGAGGTCTTGTTTAATAATAATAATAATAATAATAAAATGAGGAAATTACTATGGCAAGACCTACCACCCATTCCTGAATTTTGCCTTTTACTAACTTCCCCAATACATAACCATCATTTCTGAGGTAGTATTTTGCCCTAATTTTTGTTTTGTTCTCTATTGTTTGGATATGCTATTCAAATTTCAAAACAGAATGCATAAAACAAAACACATAAATGCTTGCAGAATAGTGAATGAAAATTTGTTATATCATATTAAGCTTTTGCAGATGGGAAAACAAACTAGTAACAGAAATTTAAAAAAAATTAAAATAAATAAAAATGAAAATAAATAAATTAAAAAAAAAACATTTTTATTCTTGCTGACTGACAATATTAGTCAATATCATGTTTCGTATTGTGTTACTTGAAAATTATGCTCTGCTACTATAACGTTTTAAAAGTGATTTCACTTAACAAATCTGCCCCAAAAGAAAGTACAGCAATAGTTCTCAAAGGGCTGAAGATAGCTAAATCAACTATAAGTACTCTAAACATTTCAAAAAAAAAAGTTTTCCCATACTTGAATATTGGCCATAATATTAGCAACCAATGTGTAGCCATGCCTACAGTACGAAGCAAAGATGGCAGCTAAAAAGCAGAGCGACGACAAAGCACTATGACTCTCATTACCATAAATAAAGTCTCTTGAAGCTTTAAAATGCCAAAGCTGCAAGCTAGACCTCAGCCAGCCATTTTTCTGTCCCATGTGCCTTCCCATCATTAAACAGTTCCTAAAAACCTCGGCAAGCAATGGATAGCCTGGAACAGCACCTTATCATGCTCGACAAAAAAACCTTCTCCTGGAAAATTGACAATTCGAAAAAAAGTTCAAATCAATCCATGATCAGCATCTCAAAGTCAACATGCCTACCTTAGACAATGCAAGCAAGCTTCATGATCTCACTGCTTCATCAGTCCAAGACATGATCAAGACAGAAAATAAAAACTACGTCGTTATCTTAAATTTCCATTCAGAAACTGATGCAACACTAAATCATAACATTTGCAGGCTTGCTGAACAATGGAACTTTGACCCTAAGAAAATTGTTAAGTATTACCGCTTCAGTCCCATGATTATTATTATACAGGCACCTCCATGGAGTCCAAAGATTCATTGTGGGAGACCCAATCTATCTACACAATCTATCATGCCTCTTCTTGAACCCATTAACAGACAGAGCACTCACAACTGACTCTGGCAACCCATTACACTCATTCACCACTCTCCAAGCAAAAAATCTAGTCCTCACATCCCTACTAACCACACCATTATTCAACTTCCAGGGATGACCCCTTATTCTGGTCCCTCTAGCCAAGTGCTGAAACATTTCCCCTGAATCCATCCTATAAAACCCTTTAAGCAACTTAAATGTTTCTATCATATCTCCTCTTTTCTCCTATTGGAAATCCACACACCTTCAATCAATCCTCATAGGGAACATTCCACAGGCCACTCATCATCTTGGTCACTTACCTCTGAATCCTCTCCACTGCTTCCTCATCCCCAAGAAACCCAGGGGACCAGACTTGAGCACAGTACTCCAGATGTGGGCATATCAAGGTCTTATAAAGAGGAATTAGAAATTCCTTATCTCTACTTCTTAATGTGTTCTTCACTAGCCAAGTAATCTTATGGGCTAATTTAGCAACCTTAGCAATATGTCCTTTAAACTTTAACTCTCTGTCTACCACCACCCCTAAATCTCTATCTTCATCTATTTCCCAGAGTTCAGTACCATCAATGTGATACATAGCTTGTAATCTATTTATCCCAAAATGCATAAGAATTATCAACATGTTAGCACAAGAATATTTTAATATTTGCCAAATATTTCAGCCTCAAATAAGCAGACTATCATCAGTGGCTTGATAGGAACAGTTTTCACAAGGTGGAATACAAACAATTGATCATTCAAAAGTAGAATGAGCCGTGTGATGTTACACTGCTAAGCACTAAAGAGAGGTAAATTTCATCAGAGTGATGAATAAATTATAGGTATTAATTCACAATTTCATATAACAATTTTAATTTATAAATTCAATTAAAGATAACATTAGACTAATGTAAGAATTAGAAGGTCTCAATTAAAAAAAAAAAAAAAGAACTTAGTGTTATCCAGATTAAACTTTCCCATATTTTTGACAAGGATAAGCAATCATTTCGATTCAAGTGAGGGTGTTGAAGTAAGACCTCAGTACTCTCTTTGAATAAGCATTTGAATTTATAGCAACATCTGTGTAGAAGGAGAGTCCTGGACCAGAGAATGTTGTGGCTTGTCTCTATCCCATGTTGTGCCAATCCAGACTTATTGGATTTGTTGTGAAGAATGTATGATTGATGTTCTTGTATTTTTTTTTTTTCTATAGAGCGTCCGGTTTGTCCAAAGTATGACAGATTGCAGTCACACAGAACTTGATATACTCCAGGCAGCGACACAGTTGATCGTTTATCTTTAGAAGAGGGGAAATAGGTAGATATTTTGTTAATAGTGATTAACAAAATATAATTATTTTGTTAATCACTATTAACAAAATATCTACCTATTTTGGTCACTTATTTTGTTAATAGGGATTAATAAAATAAGTGACTGTTAAATCATATTTCTTCAGAATTCTTAAAATCGGTTCTGAAATTCCAGAAATATATGGGATTGGAACTTGACATATTGATTCTTTGTTGTTCTGGATTGGATTGTAGGAATCAAACAGATGTTGTGTAGTCTTTTCAGAGAAGCCATTTAATTTTATGTAATGTTTGATAGTTGAAAGTTCTTTCTGTAATTCGTGAGGAATTGAGCAATTAGTTCTAGCTCATCGAATTAAACATTTTATGATTCCTGTTTTTTTGATAAGGATGATGACAAATTGTTTGAGAATGTAACGTCCAGTAAAAGTGAGTTTTCTGTAAACTGTTGTTGTCAGAATACCTGAAGGTGAGTGGATGTCTAAAAAGGATAACTTGTTGTTATCCTTTTTAGGACACATTAAATATAACAATTTTGGTGAAGTAGGCCTCTCAGATCATGCTCTCAACACCCTACACCAAATCGATTGGAAAAGTACCTGCTCTTTACATCATACAAAAACCTGGTATGAAAGAAAATTTAAAGAAGCCTGTGAAATTCTGATTAACCACCCTAATCTCAACAATAATGGTGGTATAAAAATTCCAAGAATTTGGATGGCAGATGTTGAAAGTTTATTTTTCACTAGGTTAGACTATGATAAATTTAGTTTAATCCTTTATCCCAGTGAGAGCAAACAAAGTTTGCACCTGAAAATATCTTCAGGACTGAATATAGTGTTGTAATATCTTACCTGGGTAAGTAGTACAACACCAGGCAACTCGTAGCAAAGGTGGAGCAAGATACCAACTGAAGATATTTTCAGGTGCAAGCTTTGTTTGCTCTCACTGGGATAAAGGATTAAACTAAATTTATCATTGGATGGCAGATATTCAGCCTACTTAGTATCTAGCATACTTTAGGACTTGAAACAATTTTCAACTTTTATTGAAAACTATTCCATACCAATTAGTTGAAATTTATATGTATAATCACAGTTTTTTTTTTAAATTTATATATATATATATATATATACACACACACATCTCCTCCTGGAGATGTGCTTTGCAATAAGGGTAAAATACTTTCTACATATATATATATATATACACATATAAACACTTTGCTCTCCAGCACAATTTAATTCTGTAACCCAACAGATAATAATAATAATAGGACTCTAGCTTTGATGTAGTCAAGTTTTTTTTTTCACTAGAGGTCAGGCCAATAATTGTTGTAACGGTTGGTCAGTAACTTTAGCAAACCATGTAGATTGCAGTACAGCTTGTTTTTCTGTATATATGTATACTTGATATGATGGTCGAAAGTCGAGTGTTCATTTTGAACAGCAAAACTAAAGTTTTGCTCTAACATGGTAGTTAATAATAAATTTAGTTTAATCCTTTATCCAAGTGTGAGCATACAAAGTTTGTGCCTGAAAGTATCTTCAGGACTAGGGTAAGGTAGTACAACACCGGGCAACTCGCTGCAAAGGGGAAGCAAACTTACATCACTCCTATCTCAGTATCTCCCATAATGCAAAACACATCTCCTTGCGGATATGTATAATGTTATGTATCAAGGGAAGGGCCACTACCCAGACTAGTTTCGACCTTTATTGAGGTCTCTTCAGTGGGAGCCAGGCCCAGATGTGGAGATACCAGGTAGAAGCAATAGCAAGGTCGTCTCTACCTATAGGAGTTGCCAAAAGGTGTGCCACCTTTTTTTTTATTAAATTACTCTGGATTTAGAGAAAGATGTTGAAAGTTTATTTTTTTTCGTTTGGTTAGACTATAATAAATTCGGTTTAATCCTTTATCCAAGTGTGAGCAAACAAAGTTTGTGCCTCAAAGGCAACTCCTATAGGTAGAGATGCCTATAGGAGTTGAAATTAATTCCTAAACTAGAAATTACGATGAAAGTAGAACGGGGTATCCACGATCTTCCTCCAGCAATGGCCAATAGCGTGCGACTAGATATAGCAAGTATTATAAACAAGGCTAAGCCTCCAAAAAGCAATATGCCACGTAAGCAAATAACTGCCCTAAAAAAGTTATATAATAATAAAAATATTATTATTACAAAAGCCGATAAAGGAAATGCAACAGTTATCATGAATAAAGAAGAGTATAACAGAAAAATGCAAGATCTCATATGTGACAGTTCCACATATCAAATTATACATCGAGACCCTACGATGTCTCAAAAGAAAAAAGTCCAAAAATTACTGAAAAAAGTGACATCACGGCCCAAAGAAATCATCAGGAAAATAAAACCAATTCATGTTAAACCACCCCGTATTTATGGATTACCAAAAATCCACAAAACTAATATTCCTCAACGCCCCATAGTTGATAGCATAGATAATGCCGGGCCAGTTTATATGTGGGAGCAAGTCGCTTGCCCCCCCTTACTGGCAACTCCTCTACTTTTGTAAAAAATTCAATCCATTTCAAAACACTGGTTAAAAATCTAATCCTAAAAGATTCAGACATAATGGTTTCGATGTCACCTCCTTATTTACCAATGTACCACTTATAGACACTCTTGATTTAATCAAGTCTAAATTTCCCCCAGATATTTTTGAATTATTTCAATTTACCATGAATGCAGGTTACTTTACATGGGGGGGGGAATTCTACAAACAGATTAATGGTACTGCTATGGGTCCCACCCTCTCTCCCCTGTTAGCAAATTTTTACATGGAACACTTTGAAAACAAAGTACTTACCACAGCTACATACAAGCCACAAGTGTGGTTACGCTATGTAGATGATGTGTTTGCCATCTGGTCCCATGGACAAGACACTTTGGATGCTTTTGCCTAAACAGCCAACACCCCAAAATTCACTTCACAGTAGAAAAAGAATCAAATAACTGTTTACCATTTCTTGACACATTAGTCACCCGCCTTTCAGATGGATCACTATCTTTTTCTATTTACAGAAAGCCTACACACATAGGAAGATACCTACATAAACAATCACATCATCATCATCCAGTCCAACAGCACAGCATTTTAAAAACACTTACACACAGAGCCATTTGTTCTAACAATACAGCTCTGACCACTGAACTCCAATACCTGCGCCATACGTTCTTAGCCAATGGCTACAATCCCTACAAAATAGATAAAATACTACATAGGCCCATTACTCTGTCCTCCCCTAATACACAAGAATACAACATGACCATTTCTATTCCCTATATCAGAGGTAGATCGGAAAAGATAGCCAAAGTATTGTTGAAACATGGCCTTCGCACCACTTTCAAACCTCATGTCAAGCTGGCAACTCTGATCCGCTCGCCTAAGGATAAACTTCACCCTTTAGTACACCCAGGAGTGTATGAAGTTCCGTGTGACTGTGACTTGGCCTATTATGGGCAAACAGGAAGATCAGTGAACATCCGCCTGGAAGAACATGAAAGATACATTCGCTACTATTACTATGGCAAGTCAGACCACACTTTGGACACTCCTTCACACAGGATTAGATGGAGGAAAACGAATGTGCTATTTAGGAGTCGTTATAGATCTGAAAGATTATTTTTTGAGTCAGCAATGGCTTTGAAGAATTCTCCCAACCTTAACAAATATGGTTGCATTAATTTGCCAAAAATTTGGGAGACGGTTATCCTAAGAAAAACTCCTGGATAACTGCTTTTTTTTTTTCTTTTTTCTCGTTAGAGGGCGCCAAAAAATAGGACTTTAGATCTTTTGTCTTTTGCAATTAGATTGTTTCACTCACTCACTGTCGCGTTTACAAGTGTGTTGTACTCTGATGATGCTGAGTTGAAAATCAGCGAAATATAAGCGTTAATAAAACATCTTTGTTGATAAAAGTGTTTGTGGTGTTGTTAATACCGTGAAAAATAAGTCATCAGTAAAACACAGAATTAACATTGGATGGTTGAACATGAATAAATTAAACAAAATATGGAACAATAACAAACTCTCAAAACATCTTAAATCAAGCTATTCAAAGCCATGATCACCCCTATAGCAGCATATGGAAATGAGTCATGGCGACTCACTAAGAAGGAAATACTCAAAATAAGTTCATTCAAGGGGAAGTGCTTAAGAAAAATAAACAGAACACACTGAACTGAACTGAACATAAAACCACAGAACAAGTAAAACAAGATCTCAACTACCAGGACAACCTCACAGACATTATTCTTCACCAACATCTCCAATGGTTTGGCCATGTCAGGAGAATATCTTCTCACAGACTTCAAAACATTGGCTCAGATCTTTAAAAGAAAGAAGAGAATTCCCCAACTTCATTACTATGTTCAAGAAGACTATTTGGAGACAGACTGTACAAAGGGAACTCAAACCTTCACCAGAAGGATGAGATGAAGAAGAAGAATATCTCCATTGTTGAAGCCCCCCTCATAATAATGACTCAACATATAATCATTGTACTAATATGCTAATACATGTCTTCCTGATCATCACTGAACCTGGCAGCAAGCAACCATATATTTTGTCTTATTGGCCTTAATCTCACATCTGACTGCTTTAAAGGAATAGCAATCCTCCAACCTGCCTGCCTCCTATTCATTTTGGCTGCAATTCATCTGCTATCATCAGTACCTTTTCCCCTGTCCTATCTTTTCTATCCTCTCTGAAAATACTAAACATATCACATTCTCTCCCTGCAATTACATCGCTGTTAGCTAAGTCTCATTAATTATCTATAACTTTTGACAAGGTTGCACTAACAAATCAAAAACTCCACCCTATTGTTCCTGATACTTTTGGCACATTAGTATAGAGAAACTGCAACATTCCTTTATCTCCAACCACTTTTACTTCCTGAATTGAGTACCCTTTTTGACATTGTTTGAGAAATAGATTCTGCATTTGTTGGTCATTCTCACACATTCCCTCACCTCATGGGTGCAATCTCTCACACACACACACACACACACACACACACACACACACACCTGCATCCACCCACCCAATTTGCTAACGTTTTCCTGACTTTGTGTTTCAACACTCCAAGTGAACAAACTCTCTTTAAACATCTGATACCAAAACCATTTAAGTGCAGACCATCAAGCATCATACAAATTCTTTGTTCTGCCAAACTAGACAATAGGTCCAGAAACCCCTACATCATTTCTTCTGTACAACTTGCATATTGATTCATTTGCTATCAATGCCTTCCTCTTTCTCCTTTTTACATCTATCATGGCATGGCAGGACACTTGTAATGTTCACCTTCTCGCTCTTCTTTTCACTTTGTCCAACAACTTCTTCACATCTTCCTTCATAGAATACTTATCACCTCTTGAGTCATTAGTGCCAACCAGTCATTAGACAATTAGTATTTTCACTTTGTCTTTCAGCATCTGGATAGAATCACTAGTATTAGTAATTTTTGTGCCAGGAAAACAGGATTTTGTCATACTTTCATTAAGTACTTTGCTGATCATAGAATCTCTATACAAAATTTTCTCTCATTTATTCATGTGATCTTGATTCTTTCCCTTTTTAGTCCTACTAATCTCTTCACATTTCTGCAATTTTTTGATTTTGCACTTTGTGCTGAAGGATAATATGCAAGCACAATATTTCCTTATTTAGGTCCACTTTGTTCTCATGTACTTCCACAACCAATGCACAATAGTTTTGCTCTCTTTTCATAAATCCTTTAGCTTTTGGGATGAATACATCTCTCTCTCTCTCTCTCTCTCTCACACACACACACACACACACACACACACACACACACAGATTGCTGAACAAATTATGAAAATTCAATCCACCCAACAATTATGCCGTTGCCGCTATTGTTCTACCATGTATTGGCATTATACCAACAATATTGAATTTAAACAAAAATGCATAGTTTACTTAAAACTAAATCACTAGTGCATCACAGACCCATATAAAACAAAAAAAAAGCTACAATGAATTAACTTATTAACTAAATTCCAAAAAAATGACTTATTTTTCAGCAGTGCTAACCACAAGTAACCTATACAATGCTCCACCTTGTGGTGAATCCATTTCTTATTTAAATCAGATAAAAAATAAAAACAATATGCATGGATCTCAATAGCAAGAAAGCACCACCAAACTGAACTCTGAAACTGCTACAAGTGTTGTGAAGGAACACGGCATCAGACTCACGTGACGGAATATCACTGCTGAGAAACTGTGGCTGTCTTAGTCTGAAATCAAATATTAAATGCAAGTGGATCCATCAAAAGGAAGCTGAGTTCACTCATTAATTTTTTTTGTCTTCCTGTCTACATAGATATCAATTCTTTTAGTTTTAAGAGAAAGTGAAAAATTAATGTAATGTGCATAAGTTTCACTTTATATCTTATTTCAATCAGATAAAAAATAAACACAATATGCATGGATCTCAATAGCAAGAAAGCATCAAACTGAATTCTAAACTACTACAATATTTTTTTTTTCATGTTAGAGATTGTTAATTTTAATTGAATATAAAATCATAAAATAAAATACAATTTATTTTATGTTACCATCAACAATCATAATCTCCTCATTTTAAGAATAATACAACATTATTTACCTTTGGACTATGGAGTAAGGGATGATTCAAGACACCCGGAAAGAAAACCTTTAAGACGTAAGTCCTATGATCTACTGTTGGAATTCCAGTAACTTCTAAATCATGAGTCAAATCTGTCATATCTGTCTGCAATTCTGCAAAAGCTAGAAAATTTTAACTTCATTTTAAAGGAAAATATTTTAAAAAATACCAAAGAAAAAAAAAAATCAGTGAGTGTAAATGTGTCTAATCTATGCTTACTGTATTCACATTAAGTTATCTTTAAAGAATACTAACCTTGTTTACATTCACATCGTATGCTATTTTCAAGAGAGTCCATTTGCAACTGGATCCTCTTGTATTCTCGCTCAGCTTGATAGCTCTTGTGTCGTAAAATGGCTACAACAATTAGGCTAAGTACCAAAACTAGAGCTGCACCTGCTGCAATACCTCCAATAGCTTCTGGAGGAAATGCAGGCAATGCATCTATATCATACTGCAGAAATCCAATTCGATATCGTAGACTGGTACCAATCTGTAACTAAAGGGAAGAGAGGAGGGAAACACTTAATACATATAATTAAAATAAGAATAATTTAAATAATTAAAATTTAATTTGAATAGTTTCATTTATAAAGTTATCTATCTTGCTAACTGAACAAATTTATTATTATTAAGCGGCACCTCCAAGGAGCCCTGGGCTTCATCATGAGAGGGAACTGTACTCTACTACATACAACTCACCATCTCCTCTGCTTAATCTTCCAACTACTATAACAACAACAAACACCACCTAGTACCACCATCAACAGTACTGTCTGAAAATTGCATGTTCTCATGACTGATCTGATTGCACCCAGGATAAAAAACCCAAGTTTCTAAGAGAAAAACAATGTTTTTTTTTTGTTATTGAACTATTAAACTCCTTTACTTTATGATTCTCCTAATAGGCATGCCTTGTAAGAGTTGTTGAAAGAAAAATTTGGTTTTTAACATACCCACCTAAATTTATAAATGATCACTGATCTACAAATTAGTGATATGTCAACTGTTCACTATATATAAAAAAAAACATTGCTTAAACATAATTTCATATGCTTAGACTATGAATGAATACAATAATAGGATTGTTTGTATACTATACTACTCAATAAAAATTCAATATAATGTTCAATCAAAAACTTCGATAATGAAAGTCAAAACAAAGAGAAACAACATGATGTTCATTATTACTCTAGCATGAAAGATTTAATATATTTTAGAAATAAACATGCTTAAAATACAAACTTATTTATTACTGACCATTTACAAAACAACTTGCATTAGAGCTTACCAGTTTTGCCAGCAAACTGTCTGGCAAAACTGGTAGGCTTTTTCAAGGCATTTACAGAGACATAAAAACTAGTAAATGCAAATTGAAAGGAACATAAAAAACGTTGTAAACCAACTAGTAGCTAAGGTGACACATTCGCATGACAGAGAGGACTTATTGTTCTTATTCATTATCACGCATGCGTGTTTGTTGTAAACGTGTAATGTGATTACTGGCTAGCTGTAGTTCAGATTGATTTAGAGAGAGGATCAGGTTTTTCCACAAACTGTTTAGGATTACACCCTGATTTCTGTTGAGGTTTCCACCAGTTATTAACACTATTGTGGCTTCCTTGAATAAACGATGTCTGTAGTCATCATCCAGATATGGCATGGAGCTGTTTTGCCACTCTATCGTGTAATTAGATGTACAGAAATGATGTGCTAAGCCAGAAGAGACACTTCTGTTGTGGTTTACATCACCAACATGTTCTTTTTGTCTGAATTCTAAACTCCGTGAAGTTTTCCGATGTAGGCAAGACCACAGGAGCAAGGAATGTAATATACTCCTGGATATTTGTAGAAAGGCACCTTATCTTTTGGGGATCCTAAAACTTGTCTGATGCTGGTGGTTGGTTTGAAGATCACTCTGATGTTATAGGCTCTTAGTATTCTGGCTATTGAAATCGACTTCATGAAAGGGATCACTACAGTCGAAATGTGTGGGGAGCGTGATTCTTCTTGTCTGAGGTTGTCACTGTATAGATATTTTTTGATGATGTTTTGAGGATATCCATTTTGTGATAATGTGTTAGCAATTAGTGAGAGTTCAGTCTGTGTATCCTCCTCTTCTGATATAAACTTTTTGGCCCTATATTTCAACATGTGGATAATGCTCAGTTTGTGTGTGTGTCTTGTGATGGTTTGAAGTATAATGAAGATATCTTCCAGTGTCTGTGGGCTTTCTGTAAATAGATAATTTGACACTATTTGATTGTTTCTTTATCAAGATGTCTAAAAAATGCAGTTGGTTGTTGTTTTCCACTTCCAGAGTGAATTTTATCTTGTTATGTATTGAGTTGATTTTATCCACAAACGATTTTAGGTTAAGCTGTCTTGCCATATAATGAAGATATCGTCAACATATCTCCACCATGTAGATGGTCTAAGGGAGATTGTGGAGAGAATTTCTTTTTCAAATTTTTCCATGAAAAGGTCTGCACAAGATGGTGATAGTGAGCTTCCCATTGCTAGGTCTTCTCATTGTTGGTATATGGTGTTGTTAACCTTGAAGAAATTAGATTAAAGGCAGTGTCTAAACATCTGTGTGATGTCTAGAGGAAATATGTTCAGTTTAAACAAATAAACATGCTATTATACCACAGCAGAAGTTCAGATGTTATTTTCAGTGATGAGTATTACAGTATCCACCTCGCACCGAATAGCAATTCTCTAAATAAATACAGGTTACAATATTTTATAGATTTTAGAATATATTCTAAAAGGTTCTGAAGTTCTAAAAATATTTTAGAAGATTCAAAGCTTGCTGTTGTGCAATAAACAGGCCTATAAGCATTATTCATAGATTTTTTTTAGAAAGCATTCTATTAACTTCAAGTATCATGCTAAAAAGCACAGTGCATATGATGCAAGTTTTTAGCTGATGTTAGTTTTCCCTACTTTCATCAGATTGCCTCACCAATGCTGGTGAGTATCTTAGGACTGTATATTTTTATCCACTCTCTTCCATAAATAAAATTCTCTCACTGTCTTCAAATGCTATCCACAGTTGTGCTGATAACAGTACATTTCCATTCCTTTTTGCCATATGAAAGATTTTATAATTAGTCGTTTGCTGATTGTTCAGTGGTTTATTAGTAGAAAGGGTAGAAAAAGTCATACTGTGCCATTTCAACTATGGAATGGCACAGTATGACCTTTGCTGACCAGAAGCAGTAACAAGGGTGGAATCTTATATTGTACAATCATTGGGTACTTCAAGATCTTCCATAATCCAAGGTAGGTTGCCGAGTATGTGTTCCACGATATTGTAGTATTTTTTTTTTTTAATTGGTGATTAATGTTGCATCTGCTGTATGTATATTGAATTCATATAACTTGAAATATATTTAGTAAAAAAAAAATTAAATGCTTGTAATTTATTATATTGCAAATATTAAAAAATAAATATCTTTATGATTAGTCATATATGGGTACTAAATGTTTGGGAAACAGGGTTGGTCGATTGGTAGAGCCTCTGCTACTAATGGCTCATGAAAAAAGTTAAGCAAGTTTGAGTGCGGTTAGTAGTTGGAAAGGGTTCAATCGTTCGATGCTGTTGGCACACTCTCCCTCGATGAGTCTTTGGACTCCCTCGGGGTGTCACATAATAATAATAATAATAACTAATGCCTTAAACTCTGATCTCTTACACTTCAGTGGGATAAGGATAACCTTGCGACCTTCACTGCTACCAAAACACAGTCTTATCTCTTGCGAGAAAGATCTCATTTCACTTCTCTTTTCCATTTTATGGAAAATGGAGTTGATATTTGATTGTACAAGAATTTCAATCAACAATTAGGAAAAACACAATGAGCTACAGAAATTCTATCCTATGGAATAAAGTCTTAAAAACCTTTACACCAAAGCAGTTTAGTTTATATTTCTGTATAGTTTCTTCCTTGTGTCCATCTAAGAGCTTTGCTGACTGTTAGCTTATCATTCTTCAATCCTTTTCTTTTACATACACATTTTCCATTATGGAAAATTTTTCCATTTTCCATAATGGAAAAATTTTATAATTTTTCCATTATGGAAAATGGAGTTGATATATGATTGTCCAATTCTCTAGTAAAGTGAACAATAATCCAGCAATCATACAAAATTCAGTAGCAAAGTTATTGCATTTTTCTGACTTTTATTATATAGATTTGGGCACAAATGTTTTTGCTTCTGTTTTAATGAAGAATGCTACCATGGAGGAATTATACCATCTTCTTGTTTCAGAATTAAAATTTGGAGTGATGATTATATTTATAGGAATTTAAATCATTTATTTATTTTTATTATTATTATTATTCAGGCCTCCAAGGAGTCAAAAGACTCATCAAGGGAGGTCCTTCCTAAGACATAAAGTCTGTCAAGACTCATCGAGGAGAGGACACCCCCTCAGAAACACAAAGTCTATCATACCACTCCTTAAACTCATTCACCGTTCTCGCTCTCACCACTCCATCAGGCAATGCATTCCATGGTTTAACCACCCTCCATGCAAAGAAACCACTCCTCACCCTCTTGCAAACAGTTTCCTTTCGTAACTTCCAGGGATGGCCTCTTGTCATCACTCCTTTCCGCTGTTCAACCAAGAGAAAGAACTCCCCAGTGTCAACACTGTAACCACCTCTCAACAGTTTAAAAGTCTCAATCATATCATCTCTCCTTCTTCTATTTTTAAATTAGTATTTAAATACATTACAAATAAATTTCACTTGGAAATTCCATTAGTAGCATTTTTAACAGGGAAAAAATTAATTATTACAAATGCTTATACAGTAAGTCCTTGAGTTATGAACATCCACACACAAGAATAACATATGATAGTGGCTTAACTACATTTAATATGAAACCTTCCAAGGAGAAACCTGAGTGAGAGAGAGAGAGAGAGAGAGAAAGAGAGAGAAGTGTTAAGGAGACCCTAAAAAAAAAGGACACATCTAAGTTCAGGTATCCAAAGAAAGCCTCTTTCAGGAGAATGAAAAAATTGTAGTTAAGTTATTTTCCCATAAGAAAAAATATAAATTTCATATGGTGAGGTAACAGAATGCATTCTGCCTGTACTGCAATTCACTTTGTAGTATCTTTCATTGTGGAGGAAAAATTCACGGTGAATACAAATCATCTATCTTATTTATGAGCCCAGTTTGTGATATCATCTTCATAGAACATGATCATAGAACAAGTGAATATACAAATGCCCCACATGAGTTTGGACTCATCTGCTGCTGGTGAAGTAGCTTTTATGAAATATTTTGTGAAAATATGTCCCAAAATTGTGAAGGGGGGGGGGAATTGTAGCTTATCAAGTGACTAATGTTGATTTTTCACTCTCAAAATAAGACAATTTTGAAGAGGGGGAGAATGCCTGAAGAAACTTTACTGAAAACAATACATGACAAAAGAAGACTAAAAAATTTTCCTGTATACTTTTACCCCCATTGTAACATTTTATTATTATTATTAATGTCAGGTCACAGAGTTAAAAGAATCATTATGGGAGGTCCAAACTCATGATAAAAGATCATTGAAATGTGCCTTAAAGCAATTCTCCACACTATTAGGCTATGCATTTCACTCACCAACAACTTTCCATGCAAAAAGCTTACTCCTCACTCCCTTGCTCACACCTTCCTTATACAGATTCCAAGGATGGCCTCTAATTCTACCCTTACCTTCCTCTAATCTATGAAAAATCTCCTCCACATTAATCTGGTAACAATCCCTCACCAACTTATATATCTAAATCATATCTCCTCTTCTTCTTCTATTCACAAGGCACTATAAGTTGCATTTCCTCAATCTCTCCTCGTAACTGACAACGACTTAGTGAACCATCTCTGGACATTAATATATCCTTTAGCCCCTTGAAAATCTGAGCTTAGTAGTCCATATGTAACCTGATCAAGCCCTTATATGAAGGAACTATAACCTCTTTGCTTCTGCATGTCAAGGTCCTAATCATCATTGCCATAACTCATTGTAATATTTTTACAATTTTAGGAATGTCACCCCTAAAATTTAAGTCTCTGTCCACCATTAATCCCAGATCTCTCATCTCTTCTGCCTCCTTCAAAATTTCTCCATTAATTGTACTCTCTGTAAACATAATCCTAATGATCCAATAACAGAGTGAAA